>NW_025373501.1:0-6517 GCF_016433145.1 Gracilinanus agilis
TATATATACCTTGTGGCTAAGGCAGAATAGATAATTTTAATTAGAATCACAGGAAAATATGCTCTTAAGGGACCTAAGAAGCTATTTGGCCTAATCCATACTTAAACAATAGGATTAACAATGGTTATCTAGCCATTACTTGAATGCTTCTTTGTTCTCTTGAGGAGGAGCTCATTACATCCCAAGATCCATATTAATAAATAACTTTCAATGCCATTATTCCTAAAAAAACATTTTAAAAGAAATCCAATAGAAAATATGACAAGCTTAACACAGAAAGGACTTCAAGCCAACTTAGAGGGATCAAAGTTTTCTTGTATAATATTTCATGAGTAATCTCAATTTTTCCTGAAAGACTGAAGTTGTCAATATTTTTAGCAATACCAACAACAAAATTAACCATCTACATTTTCATATCCAAACCCCAAAAAGGAATGTTGTAAATCATTCTTAAGGGAATTAACATTTAAATTAATTCATTTTGAGAATAGCATTGTATTCAAATTATTTCAAGGATCATCAATAAAACAGCACATGATACCCTAAGCAGTAATATAGGAAATTGGTTATAAAAACTGCCTGTTGGTGAATGGCAGCATTTTTGTAAACAGGTTTGGTGTGGTGTTGTGCCTTGGCACAAAGCAACCCCTTACCCAGATTTTCATCCTGCCTGCTGACATTCTTTTTTCCCTCCTCTCCTTCTTGGGTTCCTTCCAGAGCTGCCAGTTTCCATCAGAGGGTGGGGGATAGTGCTAGAAAAATTAAAAATGTATTTGTCCAGATTGTATACACAGTATGTAGCAATCTCCCCCAAGGAAGCAAATGTGTGGTGTGTCACTGAGATCAGCAGGTGAGCACCAGCAGGGAGAGGACATCTACATACTAAATGGTTCTATTGGAAATCTGGCACTTTGATGACCAGATATATTTTCATTGTTAGTGTTATAAGATGTAGATGGGATAAGAAAAGAATCATGAATGTATCTCACCTAAGAGTCAAAATTGTTTCATGCATTTGTTATGGCAACTGACAATTTTACAAAATATGAATGCAATTGTTATTATTTAAAGATAAAGTAGAGGAAGGAAGAGAAATTAAGAAGATCTAAAAGGCAGATGTATTGAAACATGTTCACTGTGGTGGAGTAAAAATGTCCCATGAAGTACATAAATTAGTTAAAGTCCATAAATCATGATCAGTGGCATGTTTAAACAGTTCCCCTTGCTGTCCACCATTGGTTAGATGCTGCACAGTTTCATTCTTAAGCTAATTTTTCAATGTCCTTTTCAGCCTGCTGGGGTACTCACCTCCAGAGGCGAGGGATCGAAAAACAGAAATGATAAGCTGCTCTTTTGGCAGGGTACCATACATTCTGATTAGTGGGTTGGCTGTTAACACAGTTAACTTACCCATTATAAATGACCCAAACATATTTGGGATGGGAGTCTCATTCATCAGTGCCACTGAAGTTATTTAAATGGAGAGGTTGATGTATTGTCATTTGCTTCATCAGTTCCTTTGTGAAGGCATTAACCTTCATTTTCAGGAAAGCCAATCTGGTTTTTGACTTAACTCTGTATTGTCCCAGAATAAAGCAATAAGATTCGTGTTCAATCTCGTATTTGGATACTTATTCATGGGAAAGATGCTTATTGTTTTTTTAATTGTATTTTCCCTACAGAACACTGGATATCAAAATAAGGCTTATCATAACTGTTTTCAATCTGGCCTATGGGTTGTTTTCTAGTGATATTAGTATCTGTTATAAGATAATGTATAAATTTTGGGTTCTAATTTATTTTAGTACTTGGATATATTTGTAACTCAATAGACTTGAGTTCCGCCTCCAATGATAAAAATCATGTCATCTATATCTGTTTATCCTAAGTAACCTTTCTCCAATCCTCCCATAAATCCTCCAAAGGAAGATACATGGTAGGTCTCTTGGTATGGGGTGAATACCAATGGAACACAAGGGCTGTCAATTATCTCTCAGTATATGCCATATGGTAGGGTCATATTTATGATGACATGCTATATGTTACCATAAAAATTCTTTAGAGTTAGGTGTTGTTGGGGTTTTTTGCTCATTTTCCCTATAAAATTATATGTAGGTTCTGTTTTCTGGGAAGTTGGGATACCCTCTTAAACTTCAATCCTTCCTTGATGTTATTCTCAGTTTTTTTTCTGGGTTTTTGTTAGTTTCAGTTCTTGGAGGATGATGTGATGGTCTGAGGACTGATAGTTCTGAGAGTCCCCTCACCTGGCTGATTCAATTGACCCTTGAGATGGTGATAGCTTAAAGACTTGCCTCAGGCTTGGTTGTAAGCTTTTGATCTCACTCTAAACTTGATGAGATCAGGAGCTGATCAAATTATAGCCTCAGGCTCAGACAGAAGATCTTTGGTCCTAGTGTGTACTTGATTCAATTAGATTGCCCTGTTCTGGAGATCTGCCCTTAGTTTTGGGCAAAAAATCCAGGTGGTGTGGGAGGTGGGACCTGTGAACTGTGTTCTCATCCCAAACTGGGAACTATGTTCTCATTCCAAGCCCAGACTGGGATTCCTGGCTTTACTCTAGGTCCACATGGATCAGCCCTCTTTTGCCCAGCTTTCCCTGGGCTAGGACTCTGGACTTCTCCACAGGTTTGAAATTTCAAGAGGTGTGGGTTGGCTTATACCATTATTTGCCTAGGCATGAGCTCAGGATCTAAATGTTGGCTTGGGCTTAGGTTCTGAACCTGGGACAGCAGATGTGGGGTGGGATTGTGTGGCTTGCCCTTGGCTTGCTCTTCTCTCCTTGCTACAGTTTTTTATGGCTCTGCTCTCCCTCTCACCCCAGTGACCCAGATATTCTCTGCCTACCTTTTGGATTTTTCTTTTCTTGAAAGTTATTTCACTCTGTCTCCTTGTTGGCTCTTTCACTCCTGTATTCATTTTGTGGTAATATTTTAATCTTGATTGGAAAGGATTCACATGGTGACACAGAGCTGCTCTGGTTTATTCCACCATTTTGGCTCCCATGCTATGTTACTAATATTGTATATAATAATAAAAATTCAACATCTCCTAAATTGTATTTAATCAAAAGCAACTCCAATATTAGTACAAATGACCATTAATTGTTGTTTTAAAGATATTTTAGGGGGATTATATGTTGAAAACTAGAAGGGGCATAGAATAAGTGATCTCTTTACTCCCTACTTTTTGGCTTTCTGACCATCTCCTTACCAAACACCTTGCCCCAAAGCACAAGTTATTATTAGGGACAAATGAGGTAGGAGCTAACACCAAGATATACTATATTTGAGATGTCATAAGAAGGGGAGTTTTGAGATGAAATATAATGTTAATGCTTTTGATTTTTGTGTAGTACTTTTTATTTTTATTTTTCAACTAACAAAGTTTTTTAATTAATCAGTTCTTCCCATTACTTCCACCCTATTGAGGTATTTTTAAACCCTGAAAAACAAATCCTTCAATACTTATCTACAGAATCCAGAAAAATAAAATTCTACCTCAGCCATGTCTGAAAATATATGTCTCTTTTTGTATTTTAAGTTCATCACCTCTCTGTCATAAGGCAGGTAGTGTGTTTCATCTCTATTCTTTTGTCCTTATGCTTTGTCATTGTGTTGATTATAGTTCTGAAGTTTTTCAAAACTGCTATTCTCCATAATTTTTGATAATCATGTAAATTATTCTCCTAGTTGTGCTTGCTCCACATCATTTCATAAAAGTTTTTCCCACTTTTTTAATTTGTTCATTTCATTGCTTATAACACAATAATATTTTACTAAATGTAGATACTACTATTTGTTTAGGCATTCCCAAGTTTAAAGATTTCCCCCTTAATTTCTCATTTTAGACTACTATGAACATTGCTGCTATAAGTAGTTTTGTATATAGATATCCTTTTGTTCTTTGATTTTTGGTGCATAGTGCTAGTTTTTGCAGAGTTATAGTTGTAAGATGTTTCTTTTGAGGTTAATGAGATTTTATCTGTACGTTGCTGTTGTTCAGATGTCTGACTCTTTGTGATCCCACTTGAGGTTTTCTTGACAAAGATACTGGGGTAGTTTGCCATGAAACTGAGTCAAAAAAGGATTAAGTGACTTACCCAGCTTTACTACACTAGTAAAATTCTGAGGTCAGATTTGAAATCAGGAATTTGAGTCTTGCTGACTCCAGGTCCAGTACTCTATCAGCCTAACTAGCTTATAGAATAAGTCTTGAATTTATGCTCTTGACCTGGAGACATCTTCACTGGACTTGAGTGTTTACTGAGTTTTGAGCAAGGATGATGCAGTAAAACAACTCTGTAGTAGAATGTAGATGAATTGATTCAGCATAATAAAATAAGTATGGATGGTGCCATATGTATCATCATGTAAGGTCCATCTCGGGGGCTTAGAGCCAGGAATAACTGAGTTTAAATTTCTAGATTTATGACCCTAGGTAAGTCTCTTAATCTCCATTTGCCTCAGTTTCCTCAAGTGTAAAATGATGATAATAACAGCATCCATTTTAGAGGGTGGTTATGGGGATCAAACGAAATAATATTTATAAAGTACTTAGTAGAATGACTTGTAGTACGTGCTTTAAAAATACAGATATCCTTCCACATCATTACTCCCATCATGGTTTTGATACATTGTGGGTAGGAATAAGAAATTAAATGGGAATTTTTGGAGAGCTTTAAGAAGTTGCAGATGACACAAGAGAGCCAGCAGACGGCACAGAAAAAAAGTTTAGAAACTCAGCAATGCACATAATATATGCATAGTATTACATAATACCAATATATTGACGAAATACCAAACCCAAATTTTACAATAAGGTAAACATCCCGTGAAAGAAAAAGAAAAAAAATCAAACCTCTGATATGAAGGGAAGGCCCAAAATTTTTACATGGATTTTCCAGTTCATGGGGGCAATCATGCCCCCACTCCCAATGTGAAAGATACCTGCACTTATTCCCTCTACTTTATATGGTGTAGGGAACAGTAAGGCAAACAAATTTAGACCATGCTCTCTAGGTACATTTCAGGTCATATGGTCTACTCTAGGGAACAAAAAGGATATGAAGAAGTCACTCCCCTTGAGCACTTTACAGATCTCTGCACACAGGAAACATTGAGGGAAAAGGCAATCCACGATATGGTATATAATTAGAAAACCAGAAAGAATGGAACAAGATATTCATTGTCAAAAATATCATTAAAAAAGAAAATGCTTCACAGTTATCAAGGAAGCTATCTTGCAAGAAGATAGGACTTAAAGTGGGCCTTAAAGTTAAAGAAAGTATATACATGAGAAGTCATGAGAAGGATGAATTAATAGAGATGACATAGACATGTATCTATCAATAACAGGGGAGCTGAGTTTTATTTATAAAACTTACACAATTGTTTTCAGATGCGAGGGATTTGTGTGAAAGAACTTTATATGCTTCTTTTATTGAAGCTTTAAAAAAATCACAATTTTTAAATTCCAGTTTTGCAGAAATGTTCAAATGTGGCAAGACCAAAACAGCCAAAGAACAAGCCTGTGCTAACGTTATTAAGGAAGAGTACCAAAAACTTGGACCAATGAGGTAAGGTATATTGTTGCTTATGTAACAGGAAGGAAAAGAAAATCATGGTATGTGTATATGTTTGCAAGGATGTATTTCTATATACACTCAAAAGATACCTAGAGAATTCCTCATGTCCATCTCCAACCAGGGGTCTGCAAACTTTTCTAAAATAGAAAAAAATATATTTTAATGTAATTTTCCCCTTCCGTCTTAAGTATTTTATTTTATATAATTTTAAAACATTATCCTGTGAAGAAGTCCATAAGCTCCACCAGAATGACAAGAGTCCATAGCAGAATAAAACCTAAGACCCCCTGGGTCTTGGAATCATGAATCTTGGGCAAATCACAGGTCTCTTAAGACTATAAGTTATCACTGTTTTTTGTTTGTTTGTTTTTTGTCTTAGGAACCCTTTTACAGTCTGAAAGATTATTGAGGACCCTTCCCTCAAGCTTCTCTTTTTCTCTTTTATCTGGGGATGTGTGTGTATATATGCATGTGTGTATGCACATATATATGCACATGTATACATATGTGTGTACAAAGAGAAAATTTATCATATTAGAAGTTAAAACCTATTTATTATAGAAATAGTTTTTAACTTAAAGATTCTCAGAAAGCTCTCAGGGAAACCTCAAGATGTCCCTGGACCACAGTTTGAGAACCACTGAGTTTTAGCAAAGTCCCCAATCAGCACTGATATAGGGTATAGCTACTCAGGAATGCATGACTCTTGTGAATTACAGATCTAAACCAAAAAGGGAACTCATCATGGTTGACTTCCGTACACAGAACACTTCCTCCCTTCCTTCCTTCCTTTCTTTCTTCCTTCCTTCCTTCCTCCATCCCTCCTTCCTTCCTTCCCTCCCTCCCTCTCTCTCTTTCCCCTTTCTTTCTCTTTTTTCTCTCTCTCTTCTTTCTTCCTTTCTTTCTTCCTTC
>NW_025373502.1:0-2635 GCF_016433145.1 Gracilinanus agilis
AGAGAGAAGCAAAAAAACTTAGGATGGGAGACAGACAGAAAGATCCAGGCAGAGAGGGGGACAGGACACTTGAGGAGTTTCCTGATGGAGGATTCTAAGGACTCGCTCAGTTTACACCTTTCCCTTGCAGAGGGAGAGGCAGGAGGAAGTACAGAGAAGAGACAGTGATGAGTCTTGGAATTAAAAGAGCTGAGTTTGACTCTACTTGCTGTATAAATTTAGTCAAATCACTTAACTTCTGCTTGTCTCAGTTTCCTCAGCTGTCTCAGCTGGAAAGAAGAGAAGGAAAGGAAATATGTATCTATAGAGGCTACTATGTACAAGCATTTTATAAATATCATCTCAGTTGATCCCCACCACAACCCTATGAGGAAGGTATTAATATTATCATCCTCATTTTTACCGTTGAAGGAACTGTAGCAAACAGAAGGTAAGGGCCTCGCCTAGGGTCACATAGCTAGTAAAGGTCTGAGGCAGGATTTGAACTCAGGTTTTTCTGTATGCATAAAGGAATTGTGAATAATAATATTATTTGCACTACCTAATTCAATCATGTGGAAAGTTATAAAACTTGTTTTTTTAATATTATTAGTTTTATATATTATTATAAAATAATATATATAATAAATATATAATTTATATATTACACATATATAAATTATAAAACAAAACACTACTAAAAGCAGGAGGAAAAATGAGTTATTCTTATTATAAACAGAGGATCCAGATCCCTCAGAGCTCAAGGAAGAGGATGACCTGGAATAGACACCCCCAAAACTAAGACATGTCTGAAGCGAGACCCAAGAATCCCAGGAATTAGATTTTAAGGAGTCCTCAAAGATCAGTTCTGATTATCCTCAGCCCCTCGTTTGCAGAGGAAGAAACTGAGGTCCAGGTGAAGTGAGGGCAAGACTCAGCCAGAGATCCTCTGACTCCAAATCGAGTTGGGCTCCATGTTTCTCTTCCCCAGTGGCATGGCCCTCCATGAAGCCTGAGTCGGAGCTTCCTTACACTTTGGGGGGGAAAAGAGAGGATTAGTGAGAGAGGTCTGGCAGGGAGGTCTAGGAGGAAGAAGACCCCAAGAAGGGACCCCCAGCTTCAAAAGGAGGTGTCAGAGGAAAGTAACAAGTGAGGGGATAGGTGAAGGAAGCGTTCTTTGGTTTTGATGGGGGCACAGACACACAGACGCACAGACAGACAGACAGACAGACAGACAGACAGACAGACACACACACACACACACACACACACACACACACACACAACTGGGAGAGGAGGGCCTCTGTCTGCTTTCCTTTCCAGCTCCTGACAGGCCTGCAGGCTACAAGCAGAGGAGTAGATGGAGGCGGTGGTGATGTCAACCCCGGAGTTAAGTCAGCCCAGGAACTGATAACATCAACAAGCACAGAGGTTTGCTTTGGGTAAGGTGACTCATCCAGGATGGGCCACACAATCGTGGAGCAATTACTGCTGTGCCCATTCTGCCCAGTGTGTGGGATTGGGGAAGAAGAGGAGGGGCTCCCGGGGCCCAGAGTCTCCGTTCTCCTGTCTAGCACCCCGCTTTAGGAGGGCCCCAGGAAAGCAACAGTACACGGTGTCCCCAGGCCTCCAGAGCCCCGCACTCACGCAGGAAATGCCCCGCCTGGTTTCGAACTCATATCTCCGTACACTATGTTTTGCTCTCTATTGTGTGTGTGGTTTTTTTTAGGGGGGGTTGGGGGAAGTTCCCCCCAGATGCAACAGGTAGGGGTGATGTCTAGAAGCAGATCTGCTTGTTTCCATCAAGCACCCAGCTGACGGTGGATGACAGGGCTGCTAACTAGGGCCGGGGGGCCCTCTGGAACATTAAGGGTACATTCTGTTCCTCTCCTGTTTCTTAGGTCCTGGGGGGGCTGTCTCAGATCTTCTCACCCCAGGTATGAAGTGGCCCTTTCTCCTCGCCCTTTAACCTGAATTATGCTTCTCTCCCTCCTCCCCACAGGGTTTCATCTTCCTATTCTTTAGCTCTTACATTTAACATGCTTCTACCAAACCCCTAGTGCTCTAATTGTTCAGAGAAAGACCTGCTAATTAACTCCTTCAGACTTGTAGGTTTAAGGACTTCAGGAATTTAGGAGTCACAAGGCCTGGGACAGTCCCAACTCAACCATTTACTCGCTAAGTGACCTTGAATTAGTCCCTTGATCTCTTTGATTCTCAATAACCTTCATCTGAAAATAAAATAGGATACTTTTTCTATTGACCTCTTAGAAACTGTGAAGATTATTATCCTTCAAAGCACCACACAAAATCTTAGATACTGTTATTGTCAGCAGGGCCACTTTGCCCAGAGGGATGTTTCTTCTGCACTAAGCAGCCTGGGGAGGTCAATGCTTATCCAAAGGAATGAATAATTACATGTTAGACCCAAAAGAAAAGGACTTTTAGAGAGAAGAGAAGGAAGGAAAGAAGGAAGGAAAGAAAAAAGAAAGAGGTAGAGAGAAAAGAAAAAGAGAGAGAAAGAAAAAGAGAGAGAAGGAAGAAAAGAGAGAGGGAGAAAGAGAGAGAGAGAAAGAGAGGAAGGAAGGAAGGAAGGAAGGAAGGAAGGAAGGAAGGAAGGAAGGAAGGAAGGAAGGAAGGAAGGAAGAGAAGAAAA
>NW_025373504.1:0-6602 GCF_016433145.1 Gracilinanus agilis
CTTGACATTTCATCCTATAGAGTTTGTCCCTGTTCCCTCTATGTAAACTTCTTCTAGTTACACTATTTGTAATAACAATTTTAAATATTTGCCAATATCTTCTTTTCTTCTTGGGATACAAATTGATTGAATTTGTTGTGCCCCTTAAAGAAAATAATTTTTTTCTCCTCCTCCCATTCTCTTAATTACCTTACGTTGATTCTCTTGAGTTCTGGGTTTGGGCAGCAAACTCTCTGTTTAAGTCTAGTTTTTTCTTGATGAGTGTTTGGAAGTCCTCAATTTTATTGAATGACTATACTTTCCCTTGCAATAATATAGTTAGTCTTGCTGGATAGTTGATTCTTGGTTGCAGATCCAGTTCTCTTGCTTTCTGTCATATTGTGTTCCATGCCTTCTGGTCCTTCAATGTAGATGCAGCCAGATCCTGTCTTATCCTAACTGTGGTTCCTTGATATCTGAATGACTTCTTTTTAGCAGCTTGTAATATTTTTTCCTTGGACTGGTAGTTTTTGAATTTGGCTATAATATTCCTAGTAGTTGTCACTTGTGGATTAAATGTAGGAGGTGATCTGTGGATTCTTTCAATTTCCACTTTTCCCTCTTGTTCGAGAAGTTCAGGGTAATTTTCACTGATAATTTCTTGTAAGATGCTATCTAAACTTTTTCTTTTATCATGATGTTCTGGTAAACCAATAATTCTTAAGTTGTCTCTTCTAGCTCTGTTCTCCAGATCTTTGGTTGAATCAGAGGTGTTTCAGATTCTCCTCAAATTTTTCATTTTTTAATTTTGTTTAATATATTTTTGCTGCCTTGTGAAGTCATTTGCTTCTAGTTTTTGAGTTCTACTTTTTAAAGACTGAATTTCATTCCTTGCTTTTTGGTCATCCTTCTCCTTCTGGTCTGATTTTCTTTGTAGATCATCTTTTGCCTTCTTTGCTTCATTTTCAAGCTGGCCAATTCTGGCTTTTAAGACTTTATTTTCTTGTTTTAGTTCATGTATTTCCTTTTTCAAAATATTTTCTGCCTCTCTTTCCTCGCTTGATTGCTTTCTGAGTTCCTGAAGTTCTTGAGTTAATTGAATTTTGAGATCTTCCAAAGCTTGTGTCCAGTTCTCTGGAACTACTTCCTCTTCTTCTATTTCTATTTCATTTGCTCTCTTTTCACTTCCTTGAAAGAATCTGTCAATTGTCATTTCTTTTTTCTTTTTCTGTTGCTTACTCATATTTTTTCCTTCCTTGTTCTGCTAGTTTGAGCAGATGTATTTAATGATCTTTGATGAAAGATCTTCCCTCAGTTCACAATGGAAGTTTGTAGTTACTTTCTCTGCCATCTGAAGACTTCTTGTCTGTCCAATTGTTGGAATTAATCCTGCATTGATTGAATTAATCTTACTGCTTAATCTACCCTGGGGCTAAAACCTAGAGAGGAGGGAAAAACAAAGAAACAAACAAAAATACCATGTGGGGACTAGAAGGATGTTTTTGCTCAACTGAGCTGTCTGGCAGTGGGGTCCCCCTGTGCTATCAGCTGTGTGTTGATCTGGTTTTCTTTCCTCATGAAGCCTTGCATTCTCTATCTCGGTATGAGGAAGCCAAGCTGTCTGTGGTCTGTGGTTTAGCTCTCTCTAAGCCACCATGTTCTGGGCATTTTTGCTGTGTTTCTCTGGTTTTCTTCTCCAGTCACGTCTCCATTACCTGTATTTACCTCCCCGAGTCCGGTGCCAGCAGGGCCCTCTCTCCAGACCTGTTCGTCCACCTACCCTGATATTTCCTGGGCTGCTGGAGTCTCTGCACAGCAAATGGGGGAGGCATCCTGGGATTCCCTTCTATGCCCTCAGACTCGACTTTTCAAGAATTGAAGCCTTTTTCTTAGTGTACCTCTTCAGTTGTGCTGCAATAGGGTTCTCCCTGCTCTGTCCCATTATTAGATTTGGTCCTCTTTCTTCTTGAAGCTCATTGTTTTCTATCTCAGTGTTTAAGGGTTCTGAGGTTTTAAGATTCATTCCATCTAAGCTGCCATCTTCCTGGAAATCTCCTCTCTACATTCCTCCTGACACATGGTCATCTAGCCTCTTCAATCAAGAATGCTCTAGAGCCTGATTTTTGGGGTTGGAAAGTCCAAATGTTAAGTTTTCAGTTAGCACTTACAATTCATAAATTGGAAAAATGTCTCAAATTAAGGCTGGATTTATTGTTTTTTATTGTCTAGAATTAAGGATCTAGATTAGATAAGGAAGCAATGGAGAAAATGGTAATAATGAAGATTAAATCTAAAAGTATGATCATATATACACACCTAACTAGGGTTAGTTGTCAAATATTTACTGCTCATCCTTATCCAACCTTCTTACTTCCTTCCCCCTACCCAGTCTTCTATTCTCTGCAATAAACTCTAGTTCCTTCAGCCTGTCCTTATATGGCTTGGACTTATAGACCTTTAACCTTTCTGGATGCCTTAATCTTTTTTTTTTTGTACCCAGTCTAACAATGTCCTTTTTAGAAGATAGGAAATTAGTTTAGGTAGGTTTAAAGATAAATCTTAAGTTTAGTTTAGGTCTTTGTAAATGAGACCCAAATATATTAAATTAGACCTTCAAATAAAGAATGCAACATGTAGAAGAATGCCAGTTGTATACAACTAGTTCCATATGCAACTCCGTTCAACTCAACCAACATTAATTAGGCACTTACTTTGAACAAGACCGTATGCTAGCCTGGGGATATCAAGTCAACAATGAAACCCAATCTTTAGAGGTTTCTATTACTCTGGGAAAATAAAACTTGTAGATTTACAAGATAAAAAGTCATTTGAAGATGGATAAATATGGCACCAACAACTGGGGAGGGAAATCAGTACGACTTGACAATAAGTTAGATAATGGGGATTGAGAGAGAGTGAGGACATCAAATAGAATGATAACTCAGAAAAATACCTTTCAATTTAGCAGATGAGAATGTTAGTAACCTTTGTGAAGACTGGTTTAAGGATTTGGAGGGTATGGAATGTCAGTCTTAGAAGACCAGATTATTCTATGGGAATACAGAGCTATTGAAATCTACTTATGTTTTGATGAATGATGATGATCTGATGTTTTAAGGAGAAAAAGAAGGGAAAGGAAGCATATTTGACATGGATTAAGATTATCATCAATATTGTTCAGTATCACTTAGTTTCACAAACAATGCAGATCTTTCAACTTAAATTTAGTTTTTCCCATTTTATCTAGTTTTTTTCAACTGTCTCTTCTATGCTTTATGTGTTCGTTTTTTCTGAAAATAAATGTGTAAAGGTATATTACTATTATTATTAGTGTTAGTGGCATAGTGAAAAAGCACTGGGCCTAGAATCCTGAAGACCTCAACTCAAATCAAGCCTCAGATACTTACTAGCTATGTGGACAAGTCACTTAACTTTGTTTGCTTCAGTTTTCTCATGTATAAAATCATGTATAAAATGAACTAAAGAAGGAAATGAGAAACCATTTCAGTATGTTTGTTAAGAAAACTCCATATGGGACCACAAAGAGTAGACACATCTGAAATGAATTAATAGGAACAAATATTAAGCTAATAATTTAGTCACTTGAAAATATTTACTTTTTATCCATGGACTTGTAATTTATCTTTTTCAGTATTATATGTTATGGACAAAGGAACCATCTTAGACTACATGGTGGCTCAATAAGGTACTGTTGAATACAAATATCTACAAAAAGTATCTCTAATCTCTCCGATTTAGCATAATTTTTTGTGAAAATATCATCTAATAGAATTCATAGCCTTAGTAAAAGAAAGCCGATGTTTCCTAATAACCATAACCAAGAATGGGATCTAAGGGAAAGGCTCTTAAGAAGGAGGACTGTGGTTGTTGCATTGTTTAAACAGTCAGGCTGCCTGTTCCTATTCCCACTGTTTTGGCCTTCCTTATGATAGTCCTGACTTGCTTCTCTCTTATTTTAGCTTTTATCATCTGAGCTTGACACTGCCTTGGGGAGTGAGTTATTGCCTGTAGGCATGTGCAGATTTGCCTGGAGATAATTCAGATAAGGTGAACAAACATCTATTTTCTCAGCAGTTTGTATATCCATTGGTTCAGGGAAACCCTACTTCTCTAAAACTTAACAATAATAATAATAATAATAATAATAATAATAATAATAATAATAATATTCCTTCTTTCTCAACTAGTTTCACAAAGGAGATTCTCTTTGTAGTGGTTCAGAGAATCAATCTGGTTTTCTGAGTTTAGCCTCTTTTGTAATAGATTATTTCTGCTTAAAATATACCTTCTTGTGCCTGGCAGCCCAATCCTTCTTCTTAGATCCACTGTTCCTAGACCCTTTCATGCTGGAAACTTCTGTCTCTCCTAATTGCTAATGTCTATATAGCACTTTAAGTTTTACAAAGCATGATGCTGTCATCTCATTTGAGACCTCACAACAACCCTGGGAGGTTGGTATTCCCATGCAGCTTTACTAATTGCCACTTTTCTTGCCTGTGACATCAGAAGTGGAAAACCAGTAAGATGTGCCTGAGAGAGACTGAACCTCTCTATACTTTTCTAACTTAATTTCATTTCATAAAACTAGTGTTTGAGTCCAAATTTGAACTCTAGTCTTTTAAAATCTTAGTCTATTATCCTGGATTTCAATTAAGGTATTTGACAAAGTCTTTCATGCTATCTTGAGGAAAAATGGAAAGATATATTCTAGAAGACAATGCAATAAAATAGCTTTAGAAATAATTTAATAACTATCCCCCAAAATAATGATTAATGGATCAATGCCATCTTGTATGTTTACACTTTTAAGACTGTACAAGCATTAATTAATGAATTTTGATTGTATAAATGCATGTAATTTTTATTACTTTCCAATCATTAACCTACTTCCAGATGTATATACAGACATTTTACTACTAGCCAATGTATTTTTCTTTTTTAAATAATTTTTACCTTATTTATTCTGAATATAACAGGAATCTATTGTTATTATTGCCACTTACTATGCTGTTGTAGTTCACCTGCATATTCTTCTAGTTCTGCTTTCTTTATTCCACTTCACCTTATATGTCTTTCAATTTCATTGTTTTCTTAATATTCATTATTCCTTAGGCTATAAAAATTTTCAATTACATTTTTAAACCATAATATGTTAGCTACTCCATAGCTGCTGGACACCTACACTGACTGTTGTTGTTTTAAGTAAAATTGTTTATCCAGAGACCAACATGTGGAAGTGCCACCAGGGAACAGAATCATATACATATCAATATTTTTGTAATAAATGAAATGAGAAGACACAAAGATGTTGCAGCCAAAGTATGACTCACAGCCAAGCTCACATTCTACAGAGAGGAAAATGAGGGAAATGGAAGAGATAGTTACATTTTCTATTTAAAGATGACAAGAAACATGATTTCATGAAATAGCAGATTATCATCCACTGTGGTAGTCACAATGAGTGTCAACATATAGGAGGACAGAAACATTTTTATGACAGAGAAACAAGATAAAAGTTGGTACTTCCACCCAGTTTGTCTCGTCTTTGTTTCCAGGGTAAGATTCTTAGGAAGGGAGTTCCAAGTGATCTGCTAGTCTAGAGGCAGGGAAGAACAACAGAGCAGAAAGAAAGCAGTTCAAAAAAGAGAGAATGCATAGAACTGGATCATAGAAAGCTAACAGACTTTCTTCTACAGAAAAGAGGCTAACTATAAACTACTGAGGACAGAATATGTCAGCAGAGAACCAGAGTAAAACTAGAGAACATCTAGCCACAGAGCACAAGTA
This sequence comes from Gracilinanus agilis, assembly GCF_016433145.1. Classification (NCBI taxonomy): domain Eukaryota; kingdom Metazoa; phylum Chordata; class Mammalia; order Didelphimorphia; family Didelphidae; genus Gracilinanus; species Gracilinanus agilis. Next base: position 5,788 of record NW_025373504.1, read on the forward strand.
GATAATAGCCCTGAGTACTGGCAATGCAAATTGACTATTTAAAGCTTTGTAATTTCCATCTGACCAGTAGATACCAATGGCTCTCTATTATTCAGCAAGTGGCAGTATTACATGTAAAGAGTTCCAGTTTCAACTATAGAAGGATGGGTGGCTGTGTTTCTATATGTTCTTTTTCTTATGTATCCTTTCCCATGTTTGGTCCGTGATTAGATATGTACTCCTCTCAACAGGTATGTTCCATGACCATTTGCATTTTCCTGTCCCAATAGTACTGAGAATTTGGAGAGAAAATATTCATTTATTTTTATTAACAGTTTAATTAAATGTTATTGGGTTTTGTCTTGAACTAGTTATCTTTTGTTTGGAGGAATTAAGAAAACATTAGTGAGGGCTAGTGGGAGCTCCTGAACTATAGATGCCTGTTTTAAAGCTGAGGAGCCCTAAATGAATTTCTAATATGTAAGTAATGTGGTCATCATGATGAAAATATTAATTCATGCAAAATTATCTTTTTCAGAGTATGTCTTCTTGCAGAGAAACTCTAGGAATAATGTCACGATAGTCTTCTAAGTAAATTGTTTCTATCTTTATGGGTGATTTCAAGCCACCAAGGAGAATGGAATAATGTACCTTTGGAAATATAGTCTGAAATAAAAAATAGAAGAGGACAAAGGTTGCAGACTACTCAGAATTCTTATGTGTATGTATATATATATATATATACATATATATATATATATATTTGTTTAAAATGATCTGAAGATGTTTTATATAAGCAATGAATAATGTCACAAAAATAAAACTATTTTATATAT
>NW_025373505.1:0-5848 GCF_016433145.1 Gracilinanus agilis
TAATTTATATATATATATAATCATATATAATATATAACTATATAATTTATTAAATATGTAATTTATATTAAATATATAATGTATATTACATGTCATGAGCTGTGCATAATTTCAACTTGGATCAATTCACAGCATCACCAGCAGTCTATTAGTTTGCCTTACTACAAAAAACTTTCTTTTCTACCCATTTCTTAGTAGCTTCCTGTACATTCCTTTTTATTTTGTATTTACTTACTTGTGTGCTTGCTGTTTCACCTTTAGAGTAATATAAACTTAATATAGAATTTTTTTTATTTTTGTCTTTGTATCCCCAATGCTTAGCATAGCATCTGACCTAAAATAAGTGCTTAATAAATATTGAGTGATGATCATAATTTTAAAAAATTCTGCCATTAAAGAAAAAACTCCATTTATTAAAAATCTTGATGAGTATAAGCATAGCATTGACCAAATTAAGGCATATCTAAATAGATTCACCATTTACTAGAAAAAAGAGTAGCTTTTTTAAAAATTCACTTCTTAGTGCTGGGACTAGAACACTTAATTGCAGCTGAAACAGATCCCACTTTATTAGGAGAAAGATTATTCAATTTGGAATTGGGATCCCAATGTTTAAATCCTGGCTCTGTCCCTTGTTTTTCGACTTTTGTCTAACCTTTAAATTGAGAGGATTAGGATTAATCTTTATGGTCTCTTGGAGCTCTAAAATTTAAGATTTGTAGTTATTTATATAATACTTGTTACTTCCTATGCTTTCACTTTCCAGAATGATAAAGAGAATAATTGTGAGCCAAGTATTTTTCCTGGTCATTTTTTTTAAACCCTTACTCTCTGTCCTAGTAAGAACTCCAGGATGAGACAAATGGAGTTAAGTGACTTGTCCAGGGTCACACAGCTTGAAGAGTCTGAGACCAGATTTGAAGCCAATTTGTCCTGATTCCAGGCCAGACTCTCTTTCCAATATGATTGTTTTGTTATTAGCACTTTACAATAATAAAATGCTGTTATAAATATTTTGTGCCTGTGGGTCTTTTCCCTCTCTGTCTTTAACCTCTTTTGGCTAGATGCCCAGTAATGGTTTTACTAGGTGAAAGAGTATGCACAGTTTTGACTTTTTGGTTATAGCTCCAAATTGCTTTTCAGGATAGTTCGCTTTACCATCAGAACATTTGGGTGCTTGTCTTCATACATCTCTTTCAACTATTGCCATTTTTTTGGTCCTATTTGCCAATCTGTTAAGGGTAAGGTAGTCCCTTAGACTTCTTTTAGTTTATTTTTCTCTTATTAGTGATGCTGGACTCCCCGCACCCCCAATGATTGTTGATCATTTCCCTTTTGAGAACTACTCCTTCAAATACTTGTTCAAATAATATATTTCTCTAACAGGCAATGGCTCTTGTACTTCTTAGAAATTTTCTATAAAGTTTGTCTCTTTGATTAGCTTTTTTCTTTCTAATTCCAAGTTCATTAATTTTGTCTGTAAAACCTCTTCAATATTATGTATTTAAAATCAATCCATTTTATATTCTATCATCCTATTCTTTGTTCAAGAATTTCCCCACCTATCCAGAGTTGTGGAAGGTACCTCCTTCCTTCTTCTAATTTGTTTAGAATATGACTTTTCATATCTAAGTCATGTGTCCATTTGGAGATTATTGTGGCATATGGTGTGAAATGCTTGTCTAAGCCTAATTTCTGCTAGATTGATTTCTAATTTCCCAACAATTTTTTTGAATAGTGAGTATAAAAGTAATTAGAATCCTTGGGCCTGGTAAGGGATTTTGAAATTCTTGAACATAGAAGTGATCCATCTTTGTCTGTGGCTTAGGTAGGATGAAGGAGTAGTTCATGAGAAGTGAGTAGGTTGAGGAACTGAGTGGGTAATGTATTTGAGGGACAATTAAAATGGTATAAGGACAAGAATTGGTGAGGAGTGAAAAATTGTAAGCCAGGTAGCAGACTCTTTGAGGAAGGAAGGAGATATCCCTACACTCTAACTTTATATATATTTGTGTGTATACATACATACATACATACATATATACACACACATACTCACATTCCCTACCAGGATTTTGATTAAGTGGTAGATCTGAATAGCAAGATACTGGAGGATAGTATAGAATTGAACTAGTTCAACAAGGGATCAGGATATAAAAGGGAAGAGTATAGCCAATGTAGAAGTGATGGCCTGAGAAAGAACTAAGAGGTGGAATGATTAGAATAATAGTGAGAATGAAAAACAGGATTATGTACTGTGAGGCACTTTAAAGCAGAGGAAAAAAATGATAAAATTATGACTAATTAAAGGATTATTAGAGTTTATAGACATAGAAGTAGAACATTTGTGGACAGTGGCATATCTTTAATAGGTTATGACCATCTCTTTAGGTAGTTGAATTGGTTTGAGGAGTATAACATTGGAAACAAGTAAATTGAGAACAATGTTGATTAACATTTCCTCCAGGATACTCTGTTCCAAATGGTTTTTTTTTTTTATGATATTGTTTTCTTCTGATTCTCCTACCTGTCTAATTACTCCTTCATCTCTTTTTGCTGGATCATCATTTGTGTTATACTCCCTAGCCATGAATGTTTCCTCACTCTTGTCACAGGCCTTTCCTTTCCCCTCTGTGATATCTTACTTGTTAAACTCATTAACTCCAGTGGTTCAGCTGTCATCTTTATTGACACTGAGCAACCATCACATCACCAGCTATCCTTTGAAATCTTGAACTGCATGTCTCATAGGCATCCTAAACTTAACATGTTCAAAATAGAACTTACTATCTTTTCCCTCAAACTTTCCACTTTTCTGTCTTCCTAATTTCTGTCAAGAGTACCATCATTGGGGGCAGCTGGGTAGCATAGTGTATTGAGAGCCAGGTCTAGAGACTAGAGCAAGTCACTTAACCCCCACTGCCTAGCCCTTACCACTCTTCTACTTTGGAACCAATACATACTATTGATTCTAAGGCGGAAGGTAATGGTTTAAAAGAGTACTATCATCCCCACAGTTACCCAGACTTGAAATCTTAAAGTCATCCTTAATTTCTTATTTTTAGTTACCTCACACATTCAGTCTGTTATCAAATTGTGACATTTCCACCCACAACATCTTTTACTACCTTCTGTCCACTGCATAGTCACCTTAATTTAGACCCTCACAACATCTCACCTGAAATTTTGCAATGGCTTTCTAATTTGTCTCCTTATCTCATCTCTCTTGACTTTAATCCATCCTTCACTCAGGTGCCAAAGTGATTTTTCCTAAAGTGCAGGGTTGACCATTTCATACGTTTTTGTACCCTGTTATCTGGCCACATTACCCTTCTTGTTCCTACACATATCACCTCCTCTCTTGCTTCTGTGCTTTTTGCACAGTCTATCTACCATGTCTGGAATGCCCTCCTCCCCTTTTTCTCTTAGAATTTATAGCTTTCTTTAAGGATCACGTCATGTCATTTCCTTTGGAAAGCCTTTCCAGATACCCTTATCAATATTCATTGTCAGTGGTCATTTCCCCCTAAAATTATCACATATATACTTTTATCTATACTTGTATCTATTCAGTAGAATTTAAGCTTCTTGTGATACCACTATGTGATAAGCTATGTGATACCATATAGCTCATGTCTTTCAACTTTATAAGAATAGCATGAGAGGCTTTGCTAAAATGTAGGTGAATTGTATCTAGAGTTTTCCTAATCTATCCATCTAATAACTTGAGTCCCCTCCTTTCTTTAATCCTCTTTTCCTCAAGCACAGATTAACCAAAAACAAAATAAAATGAATCGCTTGATAGCCTTAACTGCTTGCCTATAAAAAATAATCCACATTGGTTTCCACCCTTTGGAGAATTAATATCAGGTTGAGGTGTAAAATGGGTTCCTATATTCCCATGAAAGAACTTGCTGTAATGGTGGAGAACTTCCCAAGCAAAGTTCAAGTCATAGAGGTACTCCCAATAGACCTAGGGGTTTTCAGGCGCTTGTGTTTATGGATGACATACTGATTTCATCAGTCTGTGGGCACTGAAGAATCTGATAAGTGATATCTATTTAGACAATACTCAATAATTTAATCATTATCCACACAGGGGGAATAGAGACAGAGATAGGAATTTGATGTGTTATTTCAAAAATGTTTATTATTTAAATGTGATAGGATAGATAACTGGTAGCTTGAACAAATATTGCAAATGTACAATGGATTGGGCTAAGAAATACAGTAGGATCTTGTTTTACATGAACTCAGTAAACACAAATTCAGGTATATGTGATTGGCAATTGAAAAAATAAAGGCAGAAAAATATGTAAAATAAAAATTTTAATTGTATGAAATCCATGCTATTTTCTTAATCCATGTATAGTCTCTGAATAGTTCACCCAATCACTTTCTGAGAAATAATAGTGAGTCATTACATTGTTTTGAGCCAAAGTTTAGCTCCTGCCTCAAGTCTTTGGCTCTAGTTCCTGCTTGTAATTAATTGTCTTCATGTCAGAACAATGCTTCTCTTTGTTTCATTAATGCGATTTAGTTTGAATAATGGCCCCAAAGTACAAGAGTATTGTTGCTGGTAGCTCCAATAAGCCCAAGAAAAGTTGTAAAGTGCCTAGGTATATTCATATAAGAAATACTTATTAAATAATGGGTTTTGCTGTTATAGGCAATTTTAAATTCATACAAAGGGTTTAGGAATGTATTAAGTCTCAAATGAGGATCTACTCTAAACAGAATGAAAAGTACACTGTATTACTTTTGAGAAATTGTACATTTTTTGACATAAGTTCTGTGTTTGCAAAACGGAGATCATTATAGTTTCTAAAGAATAGTACTTGATAGGTATGAGGAAACTGCAACCAATTATAACAAGGAATTATGTAAGAAAGACATTGTAGAGGATGCCATCAATGAAATATTCAAGTCAAAAAGAAGATGGACTGGTCATGAAATGAGAGCAAGGGCTACCTTTTGAATTTCCCATGTCTTCCTTTGGTATCTTCATATTGTAAAGAAAACTTATGCAAAGGTTGTAGTATGATAAGTGGACACACATTTATGAGAAGACATAGGTGAGAGTTTAGCAGATGTGCAGGCATAGGAGGATTGTGAGCTGCATTATTGGAGGGAATACTAATGTTAATGAAATCCCTATACCATTGGCATATTGGAGTGTCTTCTATGTTTGGTTTTGGATGAGTGAAAAAGAAGGCAAGCAAAAATCTTAGCAGGCAGCAAGGAAATGAACAGAATACTGTTGAAACCTTCTCTTGTGCTCAAAGGCATAGGGACAAATTTAAAAGGTAAGTAGCAAGATTCAATTCAAGTTGCATGCTACTGTTATGCCCTCCATTTCTTTTATATCATTGCTTATATCTCCAAATCATGCTCCCATGACCACAGTTGCTATCAGTCAGTCATAAATTTGAGCAAGGTCTTGCTGTGATTTTCTTTGTGCAGCTAGGTAAAACCTGCCATTTCTCCCTGTTAGCATCAAAGATGAGGTCACTTCCCATTTTTGAGTATGTGGGCAATATTAATAGAAACTTTTGCTGTTGTTAGATGTTTCAGAGCTTGAGCTTTTTCTTTGATTGGGAGTTTCACCCTAATTCATAAGTTTCTGTGACATGAACAGATTTAAAATTTCATTTGCAGAAAAAATGCCCTAGCAGTAGGATGAAGATTAAAGTATATCTTCTTTCTCTTCTTTTTTGCTATTCTCTACTGTAGGTTTCTTTTTCCTCCTCCATTTCCCTGCCCTTAGTCATTTATACATCTATATTTTATATTATATACATATACTTGATATTGTATATACAACACAATAATATATATTACATATAAC
>NW_025373506.1:0-4874 GCF_016433145.1 Gracilinanus agilis
AAGAAAGGAAGAAAGAAAGAAAGAAAGAAAGAGCAGGGAGGGAGGAAGGAAGGGAGGGAGAAAGGAAGGAAGAAAAAAAGAGGGAGAGAAGAAAAGAGAGAGAAAGAGGAGGAAGTACAGAAAGGAAAGAGAAATAAAGGAGGAAGGGAGGAAGTAGGGAAGGAAGAATGAACAAAGAAGGGAAGAAAGGGAAAACAAAAAAAATTTAAAGAGAAAAATAATTTATTGAGGTTATTTTTATTTCCCAGAAATTTAGAACTTCTTATACCCTCTTAAGCTTGCAGATCCCAGAAACAGCATATGCAGGTTATGCTCACTCATTGTGAGCAACAAATGTAATTGTTTCACTTTTGTTAGTGCTTGTTTTTCTAAGACAATCACAATGATTTCATTTGGTGCTAACAACAGCCCTGGAAGGTAGGTGTTATTATTATCCCCATTTTACAGTAGAGGAAATGGAGGCAAACAGAGATAAGGTGACTTGCCCCTGGTCATACAGCTAGAAAGTATCTGACTGGATATGTGACCTCAGGTGTTCCCAACACCAAGACCTGCCCTCTTTCCACTGCTCCAACCTGTTGCTGTATTGGGCAAGTGACTGCTCTATTGGTCACCTTGAGAAGCTGTGAGGAAGAAATGTAGGAACCTGTGTGGATTTTTGGCAGTGGCCTCCTTTTACATTATTGGAAGAACAGAATTCCTAACTCTACCCAAGGACAAATTTAATGTAATGTCATTATCACAAAGAAGAGAAATATATAAAACAGCAAGAGATTTGCCAGGGCAAAGTCTGGTCATTTGATTCTCTCCATTTCCGTACCTCTTGAAAGTGGCATGGCAGAGGTAGAAGGAGACAGCCTGAGATGGGAGATACAGAAAGACACAAGAGAGAGATTTCTTCCCTGATTTTCTAAGCCTAATAATTCCCTTATTCAGCTACTGACTTGCTCAGTTATGATTTTCCTCTATTAAATGCCTAATTCCACCCTGCCGCTCTAGTCACTCACAATGTCCCAGTTGAAAAAAAAAATGATTGGAAATCAAGCACAGACAAAATTTCCATAACCATAGCAAGAGTTTCAAAATCAGGTTCTGAACTTCTTAATGAAATTGCATTTCAGTTCCTGGAAAACCCTGCTCAGTGTGCATCTTGTGCAAAATTCTAATCTGGTTTCCAATCAGGTCAAAGAATACAATCCACCCTCAAGGGAGAGGAGGAGGAGGTAGAGAAGGGGAAGGAGGAGGAGGAGGAAGAGCATTTTTTAAAAAAATTAGTTAAATTAGTTTGGTTTGGGCAGTGGTGATTGTGCTGGTGAGACACCTCGGCAGTGTTGCACACTGTAGACACCTGACATTTTACTGAAAAGAATAAGATCCTGGCAAGGAATGTCATGACTTGTCTTAATTTTGTCTGAATCTTGCTTGTCTTGGAAAGGCTCTACCTTGATTGAATTTTCTTATGGCTCACTTTGGATCTTCTCTTATTCCGATGTTTGCTTATTGCTATGAAGTATGTTTCTAGAGTCACTAGACTCCCATTTTCATGGATTGTCATGACATTCATCTCTGAGTGCCTTTCTTATATATCGTTTCAAATCCAATAACAGCAACAACAACAATAATAAGTATTTATATAGAATTTTAATGCCTATAAAACATTAACAAATATTTACTTTTTTTATCCTCATAACAGTCCTGTTAAGTAGGTGCCATTATCATCCCCATTTCACGGATGAGGAAAGGAAGGCAAAAAGAGGCAAAGTGACTAGCCCGGAGTTTGAGTGTTAGAGGTCAAATAAGAACTCGTATCTTCTTGACTGCTGGCCCAGCATGCTATCTCCTATGCCACAGATTGTGGGGTAAATGGTTATGAGATTTCTTTCCAATTCCTTTGAGCCTTGTTTTGGTAAAAAGGAATATTAGTTTTGGAATCAGAGGATGTAGGTTCAAATCTTGATCCTGCTACTTACTTACCTGTATGTCTTTGAGAAAATCAACAATCTCTGTTAGACCCATTTCCCCATCTAATAAAAAATGAAGGCATTGTTCAAGATGACCTTTAAGGTCTCTCCCAGATCTAAATCTTTTGATATGATATACTATGGACTAATCTGTGTACTAGACAATATGGTGGTCTTCCAGGAGCCCTAGTGCCTAGCATAGTGCCTGCACATAGTGGGTCCTTAGTAAATTCCTGCTCCATTCCCCAAATGACAAATGGTTAAAGGATATGAATGAGCAATTTTCAGATTAAATCAAAGTAATCAATAATCATATGAAAAAATGTTCTAAATCATTTTTGATTAGAGAAATGCAAACTAAAACAACTCATAGGTACCACCTCACACCTATCAGATTGCCCAATATGACAGTAAAGGAAAGTGGTAAATGTTGGAGAGGATGTGGCAAAATTGGAACATTACTGCTTTATTGGTGGAGTTATGAACTGATCCAACCATTCTGGATGGCAGTTTGAAACTATGACCAAAGAACTATAAAATGGTATATAACCTTTGATCCTATAATGCCACTACTGGGTCTATATGCCAAAGAGATCATAAAAAGGGGGGGGGGGGAATCTACTTGTTCAAAAATATTTATAGCAGCTCTTTTTGTGATGGCAAAGAACTGGAAATTCCCCACTACTTGGGGAATGGCGGAACAAATTGTAGTATATGATGGTGATGGAATATTATTGTGCTGTAAGAAATGATGAACACTATGATTTCGGAAAAAAAAGCTGGAAAAAGCTGCATTAACTGAATGAATGCAGAGTGAAATAAGCAGAATCAGGAGAACACTGCACACAGCAGCAATAATATTGTACAATGATCATCTGTGAAAACATGGCTACTCTCAACAATGCAATGATCTGGGACAATGCCAAAGGACTCATGAGAGGGAATGCTATCCACCTCCAGAGTAAAGAACTGTTGGAGTCTGATGGATGTGGATCAAAGCATACTGTCTTCAAAATCAGTGTATTTTCAGTTTTATTTGGGGTTTTGGTTTTGTATGAGCGTGCTCTTACAACACTGACCAATATGGAAGTGGGTTTTCATGATAATATATATATATGCATATATATATACATATACATACATACATATATATGTATGAGAGAGAGAGAGAGAGACAGAGAGAGAGAGAGAGAGAGAGAGACAGAGAGAGAGAGAGAGCGAGAGAGCCCAGATCAAATTGCTTACCATCTCCTAGTGGTGGGGAGAGAAGAGAAAGAGAGAGAGACAATTTTGGATCTTATAATTTTGGAAAATGCATGTCAAAAATTATTATTACCTGTAATTGGGAAAATAAAATAGCTTTTAATTTAAATAACTAAACACTTGCTGATCCATTGATGCATTCCCTGGGGGGAGGGGGGAGAAAGAAGGAAAGGGGTTGTCACCTTGAACTTTGAATTCCTTATTTGTGTCCAGCACCATCCAATTTTAGTACCACTCCTCAAAACAGAATCAGAGTGACAAGAGTCCTCAGGAGCTAAGAATAAAACAGATCTTTTTTTTATCCTGGTCTTTGGTCCCCACAGATTAGATTAAGGTTGGCTTCTCTGTGCCTGGCCTTCTGCTGCTCACTGAGCCTGGAATGTCATGGATCACATAGCTTTTCAAACTGCTCCAGGCAATAACAGCAGCAACCTAATGTGGGTTTTTGGAGTGGTTTCCCTCCTATGCTACCATCTTGGGCATAAGCAATCAGCATGTTCAAGGGAGCAACTACAAAGAGAGTTTTCTCACAAAGAAACAGCTGGTTCTTTGTCCTTTTCATCATGAAAATGGACAAATAATATTGAATACTTGTGATTTATATCTAGTCTAGCTGGGAGAGAGGCTACACATATAAAGAAATGAATCTCAGTGCAAGTCAGTCCAAGCAAGGACTCAAGAGAATATTACAATACCTGCTACAGGGGAGCCCAAGAAAAGGTGATCAGAAAAGAATTCTATGGGGAAAAACAGAGGTAGGACATGTATTTTATCTATTGTCCCCTTACCACAACTACCTCCAAAAGAAAATGTCTATTGCTTTAAAAAAAAAAGGTATTTAAGAAGAAGCAGCTGGGTGCCTCAGTGGATTGAGAGGCAGGCTCAGAGACAGGAGTTCCTGGGTTCAAATCTGCCTCAGACACTTTCTAGCTGTGTGACCTGGGCAAGTCACTTAACTCCCGTTGCCTAGCCCTTACCACTCTTCTGCCTTGGAACCAATGTACAGTATTGATTCTAAGACAGAAGGTAAAGTTGTTTTTATGTGTGTGTATGGTTTTTTTTAAAAGGAATTTGAGGGAGAAAAATTCTTCCCCCCCCCCACTCCATATACATACCTTTGGAATTCTTGGGAATTCTTAGAAAAGTAGACCTATTCATTAGAGATAATTTTATATAAATGAGTGAGACCTTGGAGGAAGGGTGGAACTTAAACAAAGAGCATGAGTTAGGACATTCCAGGTAGGGGGAAAGTGTAAGCAATGGCACACAGGCAAGGATGTGTACGGTATTTTTAGGGGATTTAGATGAGTCCTTTTGGCTAGGCTTGAGAGTTGATGGCGAGGACTTGTGGGAAATTTGAAGAGATCACATTAACAGAAATTTAGAATTGGGAAGGACTACAGATGTCATGGTTGAGTTAACTGCCATTAAAGATCTGACTTATTCAGCACTTGATTTTGCAGAGGATTCTCTGGCCATGTACACCAATACTGCCATGGTTCCATGATCTCATTAGAGTGGATCTAGAAACTCTTCCCTATTCTGTTGAATGTGTATCCAGGTCTTGCCCTAAACCATCACAGAGGTCCTATAGAATTTGCTGGGGACCCTTTCATAGGCTCTTTAAAAAGCAAATATATATATATATAT
>NW_025373507.1:0-7301 GCF_016433145.1 Gracilinanus agilis
CTCTCTCTCTCTCTCTCTCTCTCTCTCTCTGCCTTCCATCTTAGAATCAATACTGTGTATTGGTTCCAAAGCAGAAGAACAGTAAGGGCTAGACAATTGGAGCTAAGTGACTAGCCCAGGATCACATAGCTAGGAATTATCTGAGGCCACATTTGAACCCAGGACCCCTAGTTGTCCCAGACTTAAAACGTTTAAGGCTTCGTTGTGATCAATGGCAAGAAGGGCTGACCTGTCCTGGCTGCATCATCACAGAATATTCGATCTGGAACTGACATGAGACTATAGAAGATAGAATTTAGAACTAGATAGCAGCTAGGTGGTATAGTGGATAGAGAACCAGGTCTCAAGTCAAGAAGACTCATCTTCCCTAGCTGTGTGACCCTGGGCATGTCACTTAACATAAAATGCCAGGCCCTTATTACTCTTCTGCCTTAGAACCAATACATGTGTATTATGTGTTATATTTATGTATATATATATTATATATAGTATTAATTCTAAGACAGAAGGGAAGGGTTAAAAACAAAAAAGGAGGTAGAGTGGGAAAGACACATCTAAGATCACACGCCTCATAGGTGTGAGAGCTGACTCCAGATCAATAATCAATCAATCTCTCAATCAATAAATAACAGTGGTCAAGTCCCAGGCTCCACGAGAACATATATAAACATACAGTACATGTATACTTAAGTATGTATTATGCACATGAATACACATGTGTGTACATGTCCTTATGCACACACTGGCACACATAGGACCAGGTTCATCTTCTCTGATAGAGGCATTCATCATTCCCTCCTCCTGTCCCAGAAACTGCTCTCGGCTACTTTTCTAAACTAATGAGGTCTTGTAATCAGAGCCTCTGGCCTGCTTTGGCTATTCCTGGGGCTGGTCCCAAATTAAGTGGGGGGTGAGAGGAAGAATTGGGAGCAAGGGAAAAAGTAGCCCCAACCCTTCTGGTGCCTGAATGCTTTGCTAGATTATGGGAGATAAAACTGGGAAAGATTCCCAATCCACACCAGGGGAGCGGCTGCTGGCCCTGTTGACATCAGTACAGAGAATAAGTGTTAGAAGAGAAAAAACAAAGGACTTGAAGTTAAGAGCCCTAATGAGGGTTCGAGTCTGAATTCCAACTTTTACAAAGGTGTGACCCTATTCAAGTAATTTTCCTTCTCTGAACCTCAGATTTCTCCTCTGGAAAATGGGAATGATAATATTTGTACCATGGAGATGGAGGAGATATGCAGAAGATAAAAGATGCCAGGACCAGGGAGAAACTCCTGGATTCATCAACAGGTTACAGTGAGAAAACTTTGTAACCTTAAAACATCATAGAAATGTAAATTATTATTATGTATCCTTAAACAGGAGGCAGAAGGGAAAGAAGGTGAGGAATCAGAGACTGTTCAAAAAAGGTATAACAACTGTTCTCAATTAATCATTGAGTATTAAGCTCGTACTATATGCCAAGATTAACTTACTAGCTCTGTGACCCTGAGCAAGTCACTTTACCCGGCTGGCCTCAGTTTCCTCATCTGTGAAATGAGCTGGAGAAGGAAATGACAAACCACTCCAGTATCTTTGCTATGTGATTCTGAGCAAGTCAGTTTATCCTGCTGGCCTTAGTATTCTCCTCTATAAAAAGAGCTAGTCAAGGAAATGGCAAACTACCCCAGCATCTCTGTCAAGAAAACCCCGAATGGGGTCACAAAGAATCAGACATGACTGAAAATGACTGATCGAACAAAATACTCCAGGTATTATGTTAAAAAAAAGGTAAAAGAAAACCTTATCACTGAGGAGCCTAGAGTGTAATGGGGAGAAAGCATACAAACAATTACGGACAGACAAGAGGAAAAATTGGTGATAATCAATGGAGCAGGGTGCTACGGCAAGATGACTGGACCGAGGGACAAAAGATGAGGGTTCAACTCTCAGCTCTGCCTCTGGTTGGAACCTTGGGCTAGTAAAACAGAGTTAAAATGGACCGACCAAGGATGTGTTCCAGGGGTAGTTAATAGCACAGTGAATAGAGGGCCAGGCCTGGAGTCAGTAGGACCTGGGTTCAAATCTAGCCTCAGACACTTTCCAGTTGTATGACCCTGAATAAGTCACTTAACTTCAATTGGCTAGCCTTTGCCCTCTCCTGTCTTAGAAATGATACTAAGATAGAAGGTAAGGGCTTTTGTTTTTTATAAAAGGATGTTTAAACCTTCCAGCTCATGTGCCTCCTCTTCCAGGAAATCTACCTGGATTCCATACTCCCCTTCTCCATACTTCCACTAGAAGTGAGCTCAAACTCCTCCAAAATCTTTCAGGACTTGACGTCCAGGTACTTCCCATCTATTTTATACATATACTGTCCATATCTGTATCTTATCTATGAATGCATGTTATCACCTAGGTCTCTCTCCTCCCTAAGCAGACTATGAGATCCTTGAAGGTGGGACTAGTCCTTATCTCCTGAGCTTCAAGACCCTGCTAATTAAGAGAAGCCACACCAAGTTCAAATCCAACCTGAGACACTAGTTGTGTGACTGAGCAAATCACTTAACCCTATTTGCCTCAGTTTCCTCATCTGTAAAATGAGCTGGAGAAAAGAAATGGCAAAACACTCCAGTATCTTTGCCAAGAAAATCCCAAATGGGGTCACAAAGAGATGTACATGACTCAAATAAACACCAATTGAACAACAAGAACACTGCCAAGCTCATTGCTCAAAGCCCCATCATCATCATAAACTAGAGGCCAGGTCCTCTAAGAAACTAACTTGGTATCATCCAACCTAATATCATCATGGAAAGAACTAATATTAGTGTGTGAGGCAAGTGATCTAAGCTTGAGTCTCAGCACTGTTATTGACTGGAGAGCCTAAGAGAAAATCCTCTCTCAGAACCTGTTTCCTCATCTAGAAAATAAGGGGGTGAAGAGTCTTTAAGGCATCCTCTAAGGTTCTATATTCAAAAGTTCTCTGTAGTTCTGACATTCAGTTTTCTAAGGCCCCTCTCAACTCTAATATTCTTGGTTCTAAGGCCCCTCATAACTCTGACATTCTCTGTTTTAAGGGCCCTCCCAGCTCTGATATTCTGTCTTCCAAGGGCCCTCTCTGCTTAGACAGTCTACATTTGAACTTTTTACATGCAGGGGCCCCTTCCTATTCTCGCCTATGAATCTGCAAGCAGAGTGAGTACTCTAAAAATAGGGCAATTCAATAAAATGACAAGCACCTACTATGTGAGAAGCACTGTGGCCCAGCACTGGGGAAACACTGAGAGATATAGACTCAGAAGGATTTCCTAACCTGCCTGGGGGATGGGGAGTGGGGGAGAACAGAAGGATGGCTGAGAACACAAATAACTGATACCAGGGAGAGTGAGATAAGCAAAAACTAGAGAGGTTTCTCTGGCCAATTATGTCTAAATGCAGAAGGAGGCCCAAATGTCCTCTGTTTCCACTTAGGGTCTACCCTGAAAGCTATGGCTCAGAGTCTTTTCAAGTGTACGGGGCTACATTTCAGATAAGCTCCAAGCCTTCCCAGGATGACACAGGACTCCAACTCAAAGATAACAAATAGTTCACAAAAGAGTCGAGGGGGAAGTCTTTCCAGGGGATGTGCTGGCAAATGATTTTATAACTGGATCTAAAAAAATGTATCCATCGTCTATTTTTAATTTTAAGATTTCTGAGTAAGAAATGGCACTTAAACTAAGCCTAAAATGGAGCTTTGGGGAGGAAGCATATACCAGGCAAAGGAGTGGAGGTGAGAGGTAGAATGCCAAAGTAGGGCAGTTTGGCTGGAATATAAAGTATGTGAAGAGGACAGGAGTGTGGTGGTAAATATTTGGCAATCAGCTCTTAAGGAGAAAAATTTATCTGGACAATAAAAAAATTTACCCACCATACTTTTAAGTTTAATCTTCATTATTAACATCTCTCCATGTACTTAAGACCATACAATCAATAAAACAATAAACCAAGCCCTGATTTGCAATGTTTGTCAATTTCATTATACATGCTCACAATGAAAATTTAACAATTGGCTCTGTTTGTGGTAGTAAGTCTAGCACATCTCTCTGCTTTCCATAGGCTACAAATTACATTGTAGATAAGGCAGGTATTATTATCCCCATTTTGCTGACTATGAATCTAAGGCCCAGGCAGAAATGATTTGACTGAGATTATAGAGAAAGTCAGTAGAAAAGGTAAGACTAGAGCCTAGTCTCCAGACTTCCGGGCTGGTGTTCTTTTACTAAATTATTTTGCCTTTTCTTTCTCTCTTTACTTTTTAAGCTTTATTTTCAAGAAAGGACTCAATTCTTAGATATTTGTGGAGGAAGAAATGAGATGGAGCCTGAGACCAGATAAAGAGATGCTCCCTGCAGACCCCTGGGGTCACCTGTTCCCCTTTTCAGTCAAGGGGCTGCTGGGTAATGTAATATAGAAAACACTGGATTTGGAAGTGAAGATCCTGGATTCAAATCCTCCATGGGGCTATTATGAAAACATCCAAATCATACAAGTTCTATGGAAAAGGGAATTGTTATTTTAACAAGTCATCGTTGGAGAAAAAGCAATAAATCGGATAATTCAAACTTGGGTTTGAATCCTATAGAGGACAAGCACTAGCCTTGGAATCAGGAAGACCTGGGCTTGAATCCTGCCTTAGCCACTTACTGGGCAAGTCACTTAACTTCTTTTGTCTCAATTTCCTTATCTGTAAAAGAAGGAGGTTAGATGAAATGGCCTTTAATGTCCCTTCCAACTATAAATTTGGAAGCCTCTGATACTTTAATCCCATGACCTAGGATCAAACGATATACTGTTTATAAAGTACTCTGTACAATGCTTGGCACATGAAAGTACTTAATAAATACTTATTCACTTCTCCCTGGCTACTTTGTGTGTGACTTTGGACAAGGTGAATCCCTCCGCAGAACCTCAGTTTCCTCCTCCATACATGGACTAGATGAACTTTGAGGTCCCTTCCAGCTCTAATTCTGATTATCCAGTGGGCACTGTGCCTATCCCCCCATGGGGCCTGGCCCACCCAAGCTAGAATCTGCCATCTTCCAGTGTCCTGCTACCCTCTGCGCTGCTGCTGACACAGATGGACAGATGGATGGACAACCGTGACCATCCACCCTGCCATAATTAAAAACACACCCAGACTGCTATCGTAGTACAAGTGGCCAATTTTCCTCCCCTCCAGCTCTGCTTACTCTAACACAAATAGCAATATTTATGCCAAGCTTCTATAATACCGTAAACAGCATAACCTATAGCAGGCCAATCCATGAGTCATTTCCCCAAAGCCCGAGTTAATAAGTGGTACCTCATCCCCATTCCAGAGAAACCCAGTGGCCAGGCCTTGGTTTAAACCTCCACACCCAGATCCCATGGTCTTTTAATACCCCATCAGCCCTGCAATGGGAAACCGCCAAGTAGCCAGCCTGCTCCCCGTAGACAGGATGGACTCTCTTGGTCCTGGGTCCTTGGTCCTGGCTTTGGATTCTACTGGCTGCCATCCAGGGAAAGTTTCCTAAATCCTCTACCAGCCCCTAAGCTCTCATTAAGTAGGGAGAAATTGAAATCATGACAGAAGAGCCCAATCTTTCTCTTTCCAGAAGCAGCAACTCAGTTTTCTGGTTGAAACAGCATTTGTTGATAGAAAAAGGGGAGGGAGTGGTTATCCCTGTCATAACCCGTGTGAGGCACGACTGGGATAGGGGAAGGTCTTGGCCCACAGGAGATGAATAAGACCCAGTGGAGGCCCCATCCCGAGGAATCCCATTATGACCCTCAGAGCCTGACAGACCTGCCCTCTCCCACTAACTTTCTACTTTGGGTTAACACCTGGTATCCAGGGGTAATTCCAGTAGCTAATCACCCCATCTTTCAGGTCATGAGCATTGACCTGTCAGGGATGCTCTAAGGAAAACCCAAGAAGAGCTCTTCTGCTTTGAGAAGGGAGGGGAGGCAGGCACTGCCCAGCTGGGCATGATGGCAGCTGGAGAAAGAGAGTTTCAAGGGCCTCCATCATGATAGGGAGTTTTTCAGGCAGCTGGACCATAGGGAGATGGAAGGGTGGATCTGGATGTTAACACCCAGGACGACTTCGTGGCAGAGTCTGGGAAACCCATCTTAATACCAATGCAGGGTTCCAAAGCAGGACCCAGGGAGGGGTCCTATTGTAAAGCCAAGCCCCTAGCAATCATCACAGTCACAAGAGGAGGTCGAGCTCAATGAGGTGCCTTCCAGTTCTAATACCCTGAGCTTGAATAGTCTGTCTGAAATCCCTCTAAGGAGCTCTAACAAACATTCTATGTTCCAAGAACCCTTTCAGGACCAACATTCTGTATTCTAAGATGCCTCCCAGCTCTCGAATTCTAGGGCCCCCTTCCAGCTCTGTGAGCCTCGGATTCTGATCCGGACTGGTCGCGAGGGCTCCAGTTACAAATACCAGCAGCTGCGGGCACCTTAAACGCTTCTTCCTTATTTGTTCAGGGTACCTTTCCCGGTACCTGGGGCCCCTGGGCTTATTCTCAGAAATATTCTCCCATTAAGCACTTTCTCAGCCATCAAACTTTCCTTCCACCATCCATGCTCCTTCGGGAGCCTCGATTTTGCTCTGGGCATCTCCTTCCTCGTCTTCCTCTTACCCCACACGCCCGGCTAGCCCAGGGAGGGAGCCGGGCGCGGGCGGCTCTTCCCCAGGAGTGCCGGGAACGTTATCCCCCCCGGCCCTCGCTCTAGCCAAGCGCTCCGCGGAGCTGGCCAAGCTACAAAGCTTTGGCAAGATGGTCCCTTCTCCTCCCTTCTGGTACAGTCAATCAGAGCCTCCAGTGTCCTCCTGCTCCCCCCCCCCCCCCCCCCGCCAACCCCCGCCTCCTTACACACACACACACACACACACACACACACACACACACACACACACAGAGCCACTCTCCTTTCCTCTCCACCGCCTTCGGGAGAGGAGGCTCAACTCCAGACACACCTCCCCAATGCATAGCCACCTGCCCCGGCCCGGAGGAGACAGTTTGCCCCTGAGCAAACTTTGCAGGCAGACGGATGGGGAGGGGGGTAAGAGATGGAGGTGGGGAACGCAGGTTTGGCCCCACGCCCCCAGTCCCCCGGCCTCCCTCTCTCCCTCCCCCCCAGTTATCTCCCCCCTCCCCCATCGCACTTACCTTCCACAGCAGAGACCAGGGGCAGCAGCAGAGGCGGCAGCAGCAGCAGCAGCAGCGGCGGCGGCGGCAGCAGCAACGGCGGCGTGCACCGACCCCACAGCCGATCCATTG
>NW_025373508.1:0-8757 GCF_016433145.1 Gracilinanus agilis
TTATATATGTATATATTATATAAAATTTATACTCATAAACACAAATTAGACATGCTTTAAGTTTTCTATCATATAAGCTTCAAGAATCTCCAAATGTATACAAGAATGTATTTGGATATTAACTTTTTTTTAAATTTAAGACATCTATGTGCCACTGGGAAAATTAACGTGATATCTAAATACCACATGATTTGTGGTGATTCTCATTTCCTATTGATTTCAACAATAGTCTCAATAATAATATTTTCTTTCTTGGTTGTGTGTCTTTTATTAGGAAAGACTTTAAAAGGCATCATAGTTTTAACAGATTACTAAATACACTAAGGTATTTGTAAGCCTTTGCATTGATTGGTAAGGATCACATATTTGGATCTAGAAGAAACCTTAGAGGTCATCTAAGCCAGATCCATCATTTCCCAAATGAGCAAACTAAGACCTACGGAGATGGTGTGATTTTTCCAACATTTCACAATAACAGAGATGTGAGATAGCATAAGAGAAATGGTCTATGAGACTATTTACACCATATCTGTATGTGCTATGCAAAGTATCAGGTTGAGCCATTCCATTATTGAAACCAAACATTCCAAACAACCCTTGAAATACTTTTGTATTTTAAAAGTGTTTTGTAAGAGATCAGGAACTTTTTTATGATGGAGACAGATAAAATTCAGAGACAAACACAGAATTGTTAGAGCACTGTTTGGCTTTCATTTTCCTTCCTTTAGGAACTAGGTAGAGGATACAACAAATCCAAGGAGAAGAAGAAATGTGGTCCCAGAGGACTGTACTTTATTGATTATAGTAGACAAGCAGAGGTCCAAGTTCAACTGGAACAAGCTTCTTGGTCTCCAAGTAGATGCAGCTTTGCTGAGTAGAAAATTAGTAGAAGGTAATGCCATCATAAATAATTGCTTAAAGCCCCCTTAGTATTATGGAAACTGAAATTTTGAAAAAGGAGAAAGGCCTTTAAATGTAAAAGCATAGCAAAAGCAAGCTCTTAAGGTAATTGAGGATTTTTCATTGGACAGTAGCTTTATACAACTCATAGCTTTAAATCCAAGTTTGGAGTACCCTCTAGCTAATAACTGCAGATCAAAGCAGCTTTTAGATTTTTACTGCTAGCTTTCACTATTACAAACAGAATTAAAGGAACTAATGGAATACACACAATTAAATAGCCTTCCATCCAACATGGTCTAGTGACATAAATAGGGGAAGGGTGTTTGTTACAAATAGCCCCAAAGCTTTTAAATGCATTTTTGGTTCAAATATTGAAATCGATGTTGGCCTGTGTTTTTGAAAAAGAAAAATCAAACACTGAATTTAATGAAGAACATTAAGATGTGCTACTGTTATTTCCAGGATTTATTCTTGCCTCTTTTGGGAAACCTAATTTAAAACTGGAATAGAAAATGAAATAACCACTTGCCCAGTGCGATTTAGCAAGTTCTTTAAAACTCTCTCTGACCTCAATATTCTAGTGTAACGGTTTTATTCTGATCCAATATAATTGAATATTTTGAAATATTTTTAACTTTGTATTCTTAAATGTTCCATTATCTTCTTGTGATAGGTAGGGTATGTCAAAGCTTTCTGAATAATAATAATAATAGATAGTATATATATGGCACTTTAAGGTTTGCAAAGCGATTTACAAATATTAGCTCACTTTATCCTTAAAACAACTCTGAGAAATAGGAACTATTATTATCTCTGCTTTACAGCTGAGGGAACTAAGGCAGATAGCAGTTAAGTGACTTGCCAGAGCCATGCAACTAGTAAGTTTTTGAAGCTAGATTGAAATCAGACCTTCAGGATTCCATATTCAGCAGTGTCCACTGCTCCATCTCACTTCCTTATGTCTAAGAGACCGCGTTATTATTCTTTATGAGTCCAGGTTCATAAAACCATGAATAGAGAGAGCAATGGATTGGTGAACTGAATCCAAGCTGTACAGAGAACCCGAGGAGAGGAGCCAGGATTAATGAAGAAAAGAGGAAGTTGTCAGCGCCTAAGTGCCAACCCTATTCAGGCAATGCCTGGGTTACAGAGGGAGTCACCAAGGAAAGTCCTTCTCCACTGGAGATTTTTCAATTAACAGAGTATGTGTCCCATTTCTGAAAGTTTTGCTTGAGGGTTTAGATTTAAACTTCCATAGCTGCTGCCAAGTCTCTAAAAAATGCCTCTCGTGAGACTGAGTTTGTTGAAGAGATTATTATTTTTTCTAAGCAATTCTCATCTAGAAGATGAGTTTTCTATCAAAGGTTAAACTACTTTCAATCATGCTATTTAAAATCAAGGATGTTTGCTTTCAAAATAAGTGATTTTATCTATTCAGTGTTCATCTGGCATTTGACAAATCTGCATTTTGTAGAGCAGACTTTTTTTTTTTTTTGGAAATAGGACCTAAGTTTATACATATATGTAGATAGACAGATAGATAGATATGAATAGGCACACACACACAAACATATCACACATCAATATTTATGTTTCTGCATTTAATTATTATGTATATTGTGTGTACATATATACACACACACATATATATATATATTCCTTCAAGAACTATGAGAAATGAATCTGATAAAAATATAGTACAATCATGGAGTTGAATATAAACTTATTTACTGATAAAATTTCAATTACTATTGGTACTCCATAGTGATCCTTCTCTCCTCTGGCAATTCCACTATATTATAGTATGGACCCTAATCACCCTAAGTCTAGGCTACTGTAATAGCCTCCTTATTACTTTCCAATACCTCAAGTCTCTTCCAATTCTAGTAATTTTAATAATTAAGATGATGAGGCTGATAGTAGCTTAATAACTTTATGAAATCAAAGTACTAGTAGTAAATCAAAGTAGTAGTAGTAAAGAGAGGGAAAGATAAGGGAGAGATACTTAGTTTACTAATCTATTTGCCACCATGATGAATTAAAGCTAACCCCTGACAAGGGTTCCTCAGCTTTCCATGATCCAACCAGAAGACCCCAACATGTCCCTGGGTGTCTCCTTATAAACTGTTTTCTCCACCCACTAGCTCTCACATGTCACAAAGGAACCAACCATAGTTTCTTAATTTGCCTGGACTACCCAGAGGGGCAGTGTCTATGGAATCAGTTTTCTGTCTTGGAGGTTCTTTGGTTCTTTAACTTCCTTTCCCTGAGGGCTTACCTATGCCTGAATTTACTCAGGATAGATGACATTAAAAAGAGGTGACATAATAGAGAGAGAAATTTGCTTCTGACAATCCCCACTGTGATTCTACTGGGAGACAAGCATGTTAAAATCTCCCTACTTGGGGGTCTTGGGAGATTAACATGCCTAGTCTCCGCAGTAAATTATAATCTTATTAAAGTCCAAGTATGACTATGCTACCCCCACCCTATTTAATACACTCCAGTTTCTCCTTATTTTCTCCATGATCAACAAAATAATCTTTTTGTCTTTTAAAATCCTTCATATCCTGGTCCTCTCCTACCTTTCCAGCATTTGTAAGCACTTTCCTTGACTATCTCCCACGCTTGGAACTTTCTACTCTTCTCTTCCTTTTAGTTTTTGTTGAATCTCAGCTTAAATCTCATCTATTGCTAGAAACCTTTCCTGATTTCCCAGTTACTAATGCTTTTCCAGATCATTTCAAATGCACCCTACATGTTTTGTTTGCATAGTTGTTTGCACACTGTTTCCCCCATTAGATTGTAAACTGCCTAAGAGCAAGGATGATATCTCCTCCTTTTTTTTAAAAAAAATTCCAACACTTAAGGGCAGTGCCTTGTGCATTATGTTTAATAAATATTTGTTGACTTGATTTGACTGATTTTATGGCCTTTTCTAGGGTATAATGAATAGTTCTACATGAGTTGCTTTGGACAAAATATAGAAATGCCTGGTAGGCAGCCTTCAGTATTATGCAGTAGAATGAACCAGAGGCTATGTCATTTGAGAAGCAACAAGTTCATTTGAATTCCGTAAATATTTATTTTTATTAAGTGGCTACTATGTGCCAGGCACTGTGCTAATTACTAGCTAGGGATACAAATAAGAAAAAGAAAGAAGTCCTTGCCCTCATGGAGTTTACAATCTTTTGGAGGAAGAAAATAAATAAAAATAAACTGAAAGGATGAAGGCATCAGGGCAAATTATATTCTGTGGAGTAGGTACCAAGAAGAGAAACTGATGAAAAACAGAGTTATCTGGAAAGTTCCATGCCCTTTCTAAAGGAAGACTTTGGAAGGAGTTTATAACTCCATTCTAGCCCGCCAATCATAAAAGAACAGCAAATGAAGGAATTGATAAGATGTTGAATATCAAATGCTGAGTCAATCTGCAAAGTAATGAGATTTCAGATGATCAGCTTATCCTAGGAGACACATGATATTCTCTGGAGTAAAACCAAGCAAAGCTGCCAATGGAAAATGTCAAATCAGTCCTCTGAATTTCAGTTTTCTGATTTAAAAAAAAAAAGATAAGAGAAGGAATTTTACTTAATGACTTCTGAGGTTCCAAAAACTGTTTTATTTTATTTTTTTTTTTTATGAATGTTGGAGTCATAGGAGCTGAGTTTATATCTCAGTTCTTCCATGTATTAACTTTATGATCTTGGGCAAGTCACTTTGGAAATGGATATGGATAATAACTGACAATTAAATAGTACATGAATTTTTTCAAAGTACTTTACAAGTATTAGTTTATTTGTTCCTCACACCAACCGTATAAGCTAGGTGATATCAGTATTCCCATTTTGCAGATAAAGAGGCTCAGAGAGTTTCATAGCATCATATTTTGAGCTGATAGAGACTTTAGAAGTTATGTCACTCTCCTATAATCACAGAGGTGCTGAGAATCCGGGGCAGAATTCAAACCAATATAAATCTAACTTCAGTTCCACAATCTTATTCATAATTCAGTTCTCTATATCAAAAAATATCCACATCTTCTCATCCTTTGTGACCCTTTACCTTTTTCACCCATTAATTGTTCATAAGTGTCATCTGATGGCACTAAAAGCAGTGCTCAAAATATCTTTGCATTTGGTGGTTATTGGAGGAATACTCTAGATGTCCACATTTTATTCCTAGCTCTAGCCATCAGCCTAACTATCCATATAACAGGTGGAAAAGAAAAGAATAAATGGACAAAGAATGGCTTTTGTTTGAAGGAAATTATTTGTTCCTTATTGTAGAGCTAACAAATCAAAGAGAGGAAAGAGTCTATTAAGTGATCCAATAAAATCTAATTATACATTTGCCAAACAGAAAGAACCAAAGTATATAGGAATAATTATCAGTCTCTCTAATGGCATATTACCAAAGAGATTTGATACAGTAATAAATACTGACCTCAAAATCTAACCATTGTTTTCAATGCTATAGCTCTCTTCAATATTTGAACATTTGAATTGCATTACCAGTTAAACTATAAAGCATTACTTGGATCACTCTGAATCCATTTCTCCCATTCATTCATGAAAATTCACAGTTGAAAACTTTGAAAATGAAAAGAAGTTTTAGCCCATGTGTTTAGGATGATAATCACTCAAAAAATATTTATTAAGCACTTACTCTGTGCCAGAGACTATACTAACTGAAGATATAAAAAAAGGCAAAGCACAATCCCTGTCTTCAAGAAGCTTACAATCTAATAATATCAATGGAAAATTTAATGAGGATTAGAAAAATCTAAAGTAAATGAAATACAGTGATACTTCAATTTTCCTCCATAATACATCTGAAAACAATCCATGAAATCCAAAACTGATGAAAACAGGCAATTGTTTCCATTTGAATGGATATAAATCCAATTGATTCATTCTGGACACTCCAAAATACATACCAAAAATATATTTCATAGAGAATTCAGTGTTTAATGTTAAAAACAATAGGAAATTTATATAAAATGAATATAAAATACTAATGTAAAGAATAAATGAGCACGTAAGAAGAACCCAGAAGATCAGGATACATTACGTGGCTGCCTACCTTTTGACTGTCCTTGGCAGCAATGACACCCCCAACTGGGAGGGAGTCTCCAGAGGACTCCCTCCAAGGACCTGAAGAAGATCCCAGACAGCATCAGGCATCAAGGCAGATGAAGAGCAGCTCAAGGTCATCAGCAAGTTCAGCACAAAAACTCTGAAAAGCAATGCAATTGTGTGGCTACCCAGTTGATGCTCAGACAAAGATAAACAATGCCACACTGAGCAGGGGAATGAGTGGGTTGTTCTTTGTTTTTGCAAAATTAGCATTAAGGTCAAGTGGGCAGTCAATGATATCAGAGACAACCAATGAAAACTGAGATAAATTTTTCACTGAAAAAATTAAGAAAACCAAAACCAACAATAACCAATATCAACAAAAATCTTGGTATCACTGTATACCTTCCTTTTGCTTTTTTGTTTCCATTTTGATTGTTCTTCATGGCAGACAGATAAACTTATGCACTGTGGAGTCCACAGGAGAAGAAACTGTTTTTTACTCTACCCATGTTTCAAGTTAATAAAAAATTACAGACCAACTTGTTCTTTATTTTGTTACTTACCTAATGGCAAAATTTAAGAGCTGAATTTAAAGATATTAAAATACTGCTGGGCATCATTTACATATATTAGCCTCCATTGCATGAGGGTGATGTTGCTTGTTTTTCAGTGAAAAGCAGAGGCAATGGGGCAGCTGGGTGGCTCAGTGAATTGAGAGTCATGCCTAGAGACAGGAAGTCCTGGGTTCAAATTTGACCTCAGATACTTCCTTGCTGTGTGACTCTGGGCAAGTCACTTAATCCTCATTGCCTAGCCCTTACCACTCTTCTGCCCCAGAGCCAAAACACAATATTGACTCCAAGATGGAAGATAAAGGTTAAAAAAAGGCAGAGGCAAAATTTTAATACAAAATGAGAGGAGTAGCCACCTGTACATATTTAAAAATTGTTTGTTTCTTCCTCTTTTCCTTGTTATAAAAGACCTTCCATGTTATCTAGCCAATAATCTCTCATTTCATGGATGAGCAACTTGAGGTTCAGAGGCAGGTAGAATGAGCTAGTAGGCCAAATTAGTAATAGGACAATTTGGTAATGGGGAGAAAAGTTAGGTAAAGTTATATAGATAGGATGGAGACAGCTTGGGTGTTAGAGGAGGAGAAAGTGTTTCAAGTGTCAGGCTGAAGAGGTGAATTTTAGAGGCATTAGAAAATTGATGAAGACTTTTGACCAAGGGAAATGCATGATCCTATGTCCTTTAGGAAGATTATTTTGTTAGCTAAGTGAAAAACAGATAGGAAAGATGTTATAATCTTTGAGGGACTCAAAAGAAATGATGTATTTGCTCAGAGAAGTAAAGCAAAAAGCCCCAGATGTTAGTAGAGCTTTAAGCCTCCCTTTGGTATCAACAGGAAGTCAGTTGATAAAACTAGAATTCCTTTGGAATCCCCCCCACCAATCACAGTATGTTTCCTCAGGAAGACTAGACTCCTGGTATCAATCAATGATTAACTGATGATAACTGTATCAGTGTTATTAGAGTATTAATGAAGGTCAATCATACATCTGACTGCTAATATTAATGATGGTAGTTAATCACAGCTTCAAAGGATGAACCTGGACCCCTCTCTGTCCCTTCAAGTTCTCCTAGAACTCCTTTGAGGCTGCCTTTGTTGTCAGGTCAACCAACATAAGGTCAGTTGCTGCTATGAGTTTTATAATAAGGATTTTACTTGAGATATTTAAATAACAAGGGAAGCTGAGGAAAGGGAAGAGTGTTTTAGGAATCCCTAAATGTTTTAGGAATCCCTATTCCTAACTCAAAGTATATAATCCAACAGCTTCAGAATGTTGAAAGCTGGGCTAAGCCAGGGCCACTGGTCTGCTTTTGATGGATACTGCCTGCCTATACACAGATTAGATTTGCAGCTTGATTGAAGAGAATTAGATGGATAAATCTTCTGTAGTAATTTGTTGAATGATGTTAATAGACCCTAATGTTCAGTAGTAATTCCTGTAACTTCAAGATATGTTGATTGATTCTTGGCCTAATCAATAAATTGAGGAGAGAAAGGTTTGTCCCAACCACCCAGATTCCCTGGCTCAAGATTGAATCCCTGGGTTGGGTTTCTCTCTCCCTTATAAAGGGTACAACCCAACTGATGATTGGTCTCATGCCCTGGCATGGCATCAGGAATCTCCCAAGATTCCAAGTGTCCAACTGGCAGCCCTGCCCCAAGACATGGCTTCTTTCAAATCTTGAAAAACTTTACTTACAAAGAGGAGAGACTAAGAAAGGGAGAGAATTCACTCAGGAGAATAGATATGATTGTGTCACCATAGATGGAGATGAAAATTCTAATGGTAAAATTGTTATGGATGTAAAATCAATAATACTTTGCATTTGATTGAATGTAGTAAAGGAGGAAGATGACTCTATTTCTTCTTTTTCTTCTGCATTTAGGTGTAAATGTAATAAATTTTATTTTGGAGAAATAGAAGTGTAGATGTTAGTGGAATATCTAAAAGATATGTCTAACAAGCAGCTCACTCTGAAAATGGACAAAGGTGAAATTAGACCTGGATTTACACATTTTGGACTCATATGCATAAAAATAAGTGCTAATGGAACTCAGAAGAGTTGATCATATTAACAAAGAAGATGTGATAGAGTGAGAAGGGAAGAAAGTACAAGATGGAAACCTGAGAGAAACTCAATTTGATCTGTGGGAATTGAAAGAGACTGAAAAGGAATATATATATATATATATATATAT
>NW_025373509.1:0-4753 GCF_016433145.1 Gracilinanus agilis
TATATATACACACACACACACACACACACACATATATATATGTATAGTATCTCAGTAGAATTGATTTCCTTTATAATCATTTGGATTTTGTTTTTTGTACATTAAAAATATTTTAGGTGTCTGAGATGATTTCATGAGGCATCTATGAATTATATCTATTTATTTCACCACAATGGTGAAAAACTCCCACTGTAACTCAATCTATCCTCATGCTCTTTCTCTTGGAACCTGATACATATGATCTCTCTGAGGGCACATACCTTCTCACTTCAGCCTGTTAGACAATGTGTATCTGCTTTGGGGTGACAAAAGTAATTACTTGCCATTAAGGAATAGAGATAAAGTTAAGAAGAGTTAGGGGTTTTTTTTCTAATAGTGACAAATTTATATTGTGCACTAAAGTTTGTAAAAGGTTTTATACACGTAATCTCATTGGATATTCACAATAACCCTGGGAAGGAGGCATCATGAGAATGGACCCAATTTTCCAGATGGAGAAACAAATTTATGCCCAGGATTAGACAGCTAAAAAATGTGAGAGGTACGATATGAGCCCAGGTCTTCCTAATTTTTACAGTGTGTGAAGCACTTTACAAATATTATTTCACTTGATACTCTTAACACACTTGAAAGTTAGGTGCTATTATATTATCCTTATCTTAATTTTATTTGAGAAAACTGATGCAAATAGAAGTTAAGTGACTTATTGAAGGTGACTTGTCCCCCAATAAAAGTCTGAAGTCATATTTGAATTCAAGGTCTTTTTGACTCTACACTTAGTCCTCTAATCAATGTGACCTATGGCCAGTGGTGTTGATATTAACAACCAGCTTTCTAGGGAAGGGGAGAAAGGCATAAACAATACAATTTTAAATTTAATTTCCATTAATAAACTTTATCATCTTCTTAAGTCTAGATGATCAAAAAAATAACAAAGCAAGACCTGTTGGTTGATCCAATGTTCAAAGTTCCTATTGAAAATTTAACAATTGGTTCTCAAATCATTTTGAGCTTGCTCCAGTACAATCTCATCACCTTTGATAAAGTTGTTTCATCTTGGATCTTACTTTTCCTCTGAAAAATAAGAAAGTAAAAAAAAAGATGATTGCTAAGTTCCTTTTGGTTCTAAGATTCTATGAGGACACTCATCCAGGATATATTTTGGGCTGTCTAGAAAGAAACAGAACACAAAATTCTATGCTATCATTGACACAACCCATCTTTTCCATTCAATGGCCATTTCGTTTTGGAAGTCCTTTTGGTGCTTTGATTGGGCTGACTTTGAACTTCATGTTTTCTTTGACTTTTGCTACTTCCTTGAACTCTTGCTGCACTGGCAAATGCCCAATATGGCTCAATTTCATTTCTTACTTTGCTCATTGACCCTGTTGACCTTTGACAGTCAGCTTTTGCCTTTGCATGGATTATAATGTTCTCCTTGGCTCGTCTGTTGAGCCTCCTTGTTATCTCATCTGACTCGGAGCTCCCATCCAATCAAATGTCATTGTGTGCTCTGGCCTAGTAGTGAAGACAAGTCCGGCTGAATCACACACATTGCCCTGCCATAATTGACCACATCATAGTTTGTTTTATTGGTTAGTTATTTTGTATGTTTTTAAGGCACAGCATAGTTAGAAAGAAGGTAAATATATTGAAATCACAGAGCAGCCTCCAAGCACCACGGTTCTGAGAACCATTAAAAAATCCTTCCCTTCCCCCTCTATCTGTAAATAAATAAATAAATCCCCAGAATGTGCAAGTGGGTGATTCATATATTCCATAGAGTAAAAACGTTAAATTCTGAAAGCCTTTAGGCTGTGATTTTCTTGTCTCTCCCCTGTAACTTAAAATAGACAGAGGAAAAAGACAGCCAAGGGAAGGAGGGGGGACTGAATGAATCAAGAGGGGAACTGTCAAAGCTGCTATAAAGTCTGCAGGAAAGCAATAGCAGTAAGGAGAAGTAAAAAGGCTACAGCCATAAAGATGATGGCATTTGTGAAGCAGCCGAAAGAAATGTCAGGAAAGAAGCTCTCTAAATCTGGATAATATAGGAGTATAGTAGTCCCTTTTTAGATTATTTCATTGGTTCACCCAATTCAGCATGCACTAAATTTTGCATGTGCAAAAATCTTGGTGCTTCCAGCAAAAGACATTAAAGGTTTGGGTAATGCATCTATTTCCATTCCTCTCTATTGCCTGTCAAGAAGTTCATTTTGGACCAGGTGTACAGAGTTCCATGAGCTTAGCTTGGGAGCATCTGAAAATTTGGCAATGGGCTAAAGCAATGTGATGACAACTTTCCCAACAATCCATTATTTCATACTTGTCTAATGCAATGGGCCAATGAAGACAATTCACTAAAAATTAGGTTGTGACATTTCTATTGTCATTTCCATATTTATATTTTCAAGGCCATGATTTAAAGCATTGCTTGCTTCTTCTATGGTGGGGTGATGTTGGTCAGACAACGAGCATTTATTTGCACTTACTTTTTTGTCAGGCATTATGTTTAACACTAAGGATGAAAGAGATAGAGAGAAAGAGAGAGAGAAAGGGACAGGAAGAGGGAGAGGGACAGGGACAGGGAGAGGGATTTAAATAGTTTCTATCCTCAAGGAAATTATATTTTAAAGGAGGATTTAAGTAAGTTGCTATCAACATGTGTCACTTCACATGCTTTTCTATTCATTTTGGATCTTTGAAGTGGTAATAAATGGGCCCAAGTTTGCATTTTGACTCAATTACATATTAGTATGACATTGGGTAAATCAATTAGCCCCTGAGATTTAGGTCACTCATCTGTAAAATGTGAACAATATTAGCACTACCAACTTCATAGGATTCATGTTGGGAAAGCATTTTGTAAACCACAAAGTAATATAATATAAATGTGAACCATTAAAAACATTTTTATTAGAGTAGTTAAGGCAATATCAAAGAGGTCTAAATTTAAAAAGTCATGCAACCTCTCTTGGCCTCTGTTTCCTTGTCTGTAAAATGGAGATAATAATAGCATATAGCTCAGGGTTGTGAGATGAAAAGAGATAATAATTGTAAAGTTCTTAGAATAGTGCCTGGCACATAGTAAGCATTATGAAAGTGATAGCTATTGTTGTTGTTATTCTGTTCCTTTTCTTTTTTACATATTGATACAATTTTAACCATTTTCTGACATTTTTCTATCTATGTTTTCTCCCTCCCTAAGATGTCAGATAATATAATATATCTTGTACACATGTTATCACACTATATATTTCCATATTCATCATGTTATAAAAGAACATTTATATTTATTATATTTAGTATCATTTATACTAGATAAAATTAATAGAGGAAAAAAGTAAAGAATGATATGCTTTCATCTGCATTCATACTTCATCAGTTTCCTCAACATCAGTAGCCAGCTTTTTTCATTATGAGTTTCTCGGAGTTGTCCTGGATCCTTGCATTGCTGATAATAGTTAAATCCTTCACTGTTGACCTTCATACTTTATTGCCGTTTCCACGTACAATAATGTCCTCATGGATCTGTTCACGTCACTTTGCATCATTTCATATAAGTCTTTCCAGGTTTTTTCATGATCATCTTTGTCATTTCTTATGGCGCAATAGTATTCCATTATAATCATCAGCCATTACACAATTAATGCATAACCTTTCATTTTTTAGTTCTTTGCCTCCACAAAAAGAGCTGCTATAAATATCTTCGTACAAGTAGACCATTTTCTCCTATTGTTGATCTCTTTGAAACACAGACTTAATAGTGATATTGCTGGGTCAATATTGTTATCGTTATTTAAATAATGTACAGAGAGCAAGGTTTTAAAGCAAGCATCGGGATGGAATTTTGTACTTTTCTTGATAATCCTTTATTACTGTTATCATAACCGCCATCATCTGCAGTATCATCATATCATAAATTACTCTTTAAATGAATCCTGTTTTTATCCATAATTTCCGAATGGAGTTGTTTTTTTTTTTTCTAAAAGACCCTGAATCCTTATCTCATGTAGGCTATTTTTAGAAGTCTCTGAAACCTCAGGTCTGTTTGGCAGCAAAATTATGTGGGCATTTGTCCCACTTTCCAAGACTATTCATGACTTCTTTCTCTTAACCATAGGGAGACAAAATAATGCTTATTTTTTCTATGGTTAGGATGATACCAGTGAGTCAACAAATATTTATTTAGCACTTAATTTGCACCAGGAATTGTGTTGAACCATGGATATACAAAATGAGTCTAAAACAGTCCCTGTCCACAAGAAGATCATATGTCCTCTTTGGATGTAACAGAATGCTAATAAAGTAAATTAAAATAATCATTTTATTTCATCCATCTAGTCTTTTTTTTTTACCAGCTAGAAAGGTCTGCTCAACATTGTTTCTCTCTTCTCCAAGTAGCAAAGTGCAGTTCTCTCATGCATCTCTTTTACTATCACAAATCTCTATTACTATCTTATTTCAATCAAATAGTTTCCTGGCAGTCTATCTTTTTGGGAAGAGACTTTTTATTAGTACCCTACCTACTCACTCTTCCCCAACTTACCCTACCCGCATCTCCCAGTGCAGTCCAATATACTTTAGCCTTTCCTTTTCTTCATTTCTGAACTGGAACTCATCTTAAGAATAGTTCTGCCACAAACTTAAATATATAAACTTGTTACTAATGCAGTTTCTTCCTTTCTTCTCTCTCTCTCCACCTGTTCTTTCCTTCCTTCCTTCCTTCCTTCCTTCCTTCCTTCCTTCCTTCCTT
>NW_025373510.1:0-2859 GCF_016433145.1 Gracilinanus agilis
CTTTCTTTCTTTCTTTCTTTCTTTCTTTCTTTCTTTCTTTCTTTCTTTCTTCCCTTCTTTTTTAGGGTATATTTAGAAATTCTTGGGAGATTTCAGAAAAGAATCATTAAGATTTTTCAAGGAAGTATCTTGTCTTGTCAACATTTACAGGACAAGAAAAAAGATGCACTACAATGCCTCGCAACAAAAAATATGTCCTAACATACCATACTCTGTGTGTAGCCATAGGAAGGTGTTTGGGTTCATAATTAAAGCAACTTGCAAATTTTTTCCCTTAAGATTTCCTAAAACTAAATTTAAATCTCCAATTTTGAGCAGTAATGAAATCTGGCATCCTTGTTTCCAGCTTCAAAGCTGATTTGGCTTTGGGATTACATTGACTCCCTTCAGTTTAGCTACCACAGAATCAAGAATTAACGTTCATACATATATTATAACAAGAGTGTGCTGATCTTATGAGGGAAACCTCAGTGCCTTGGTGGTACAGGAGGTAGAGTGCTAAATTTGGAGTCAAGAAGACCTGCCTTAGACACAATAACTATGTGATTCTGGGCAACCTCAGTTTCCTTATCTGTAAAATGAGGGGTAATAATAATAAGACCAACCTCCCAGGATTGTTTTGAGGATTGAATGAGTTAACAAATGTAAAGTCACTTAACCTCTTTAAGCCTTACTTTCCTCATGTTAAAATTTGGAAGAATAAAACTTTGCAAACCTCCAGTACTTTTAAGGATCATCCTTCTCTTTCTGCTCAATGCACTGTAAATCAAGCAGATTTTGAAAGGCAACTGTATTATTAATTAGTATTTCCATTTTTGGTCTCAGTACAGAAGAAGGAGTAACACTTAGAACATACTGAGGGTGGTTTTTTAAAGGAAGGATCTATTTTTCTCCTCTGAAAAATATATTCGTATGAATGAATGAATCCAGTTTTTATTTTTTGACACTTGTAATAACGTCACAAACTTCCTTTAATCTGAAGAGAAATCAAATCTACTGGCTCCTTCAAGATGAAGAAGGCTTCACTACCCTCTGATGGCCCAAGAGTATAAAAAAGAGTAAAGAAGAATAGCTTTTATTGGGTAGTAAAGATATCACAAAAAGATCACTGGAAATTTTAGCAGTCACGCAGTAAGATTCAAATTTATCCAGAGACTTTCCATCCCTCTAATTGGTTTGAGTATTTCTCAATATAGGTCAGGTACATGGCTTTGTTGCTAAATTAACCTGCAAACATTTTTCTTTTTCTTTTTAAAAGTGTTTATTTAGTTGGTCTATAAAACTTTATATATTTAACTTAATTAATTACACTATTGGTTTTTTGTTTGTGTCCACCAGACAACTGATATTTTTAAAAAACACACCTTCCCTCTCACTTGATGTTTACTAGATTCTGCTACTATTTGACTAAGAACTGTGAGCCAAAATTAGAATTGTTTTCTTGGTCTTGACATGCTACATGCCTAGAAGTTGGTTTATTTCTTGGTAAATTTATTTCTCTTCTTCAACTGTAAAATGGAAATATCCTATAAGGAATGATTTGAACCATCTAAAATCTGTAGTGTGTTATGTAAACGTTGGATGTTTCCATTTACTAGCACATTTTTAGGATTACCCTAAGAAGCTGTGAACTCTTACATTTTCCATCCATGTTTAAAATCACTGAGTTCATCCTGACTTGATTCGTCTCCAGATCCTTTATCTTCCCCCTCTAATAGAGGGTCATGACTGAGATATACAGTTAATGTAAGATAATGGCAAAAATAGGTTAAATTACAAGTATATCTGGGTAAAAACTAGAATTTTTTTAGCAAAAAGATGGATGAAAGATTTAACTTTTCTAAGCACTGTAACTAACATACCCCGATACCATCTTGTATGAGAGAGACTTTGTCAAAAAGAGATGCCCTAATATCCCAAAACTTATCAACAAATGCCAAGGTTAAGTGTCACCAAGAGGTAATAGTCAGAAAGGAACTTTAGTAGATAAATGATAAAAAAGATTTTTCTTTTCTTATCATTCCCTAAGCCCAGACATGTTAATTGAAGGTATTTTAGTTTATGGGCCAAATAGCCCAGCATAAGTCAGACCTTGGGAGGTAGAGTTGGGGTGGAAATGGGGATTGCTAGAGGAGGAGAAAAAGAAAAAGGCGTGGGGAAGGGAATAAAAGATCGCATTGATTTCTCACTAACTCTATCCAAACAGAAAATACATTTTAGAATCTGGGAGTTGAAAGTTATTCTAGATGAAGTCTAATCCAACATGTGCCTGAATCTCTTCTGGTGTATCTAACAAATGGTCATCTGGCCTGTTTTGTACACATCAAACTCCACTGAGGGAAGATATCCCATTTTTGTCTTTCTTTGTTTCTATAGTGCTTAGAACTGTGCTTGGCACAAAATTAGTGCTTAATAAATGTTTGCTCATTTCTAAAAGAGACATCTCTCACTGATCATGTCCAGAAGGAAGTCTAATAGGGACTGCTGCTCAAAAGATATATTAGGACTGGATTCATAAGTCTAGGAGTTACCTGCAGATAGATAATAATAAAGCATACAAGGAAACAAGATCAACAGGAAAAACGGTGTAATGAAAGAAGAGGACCTAAGTGGTGGATGATGATCAAGAAAAAGAAACTGAGAAGAAAAGGCAGGAAATATAAGAGTAGGGATGGCTAGATGGCTGGCTCAGTGGATAGAGAGACAGGTTTAAAGAGAGGAGAAGTCCTGGATTCAAATCTGGCCTCAGATACTTCCTAATGAGATCCTGGGCAACTTACTCACAATTGCTTAGTGTCATTTTACTGACTTGGAACTGATACATAATATTGATTTTAAGCCACAAGATAAGAGTTGAAA
>NW_025373511.1:0-1456 GCF_016433145.1 Gracilinanus agilis
CCCCAGATCTGAGGAACAACAACAGCATCTTCTCTCCAGTTCCTTTTGCACATTTGCACCCAGCCTTATTTCCCGGCCAGGGATTTCAGCTGGGGAAAAGAGAGCTCCACTGGGAATTGGCTTGTGTGTGTGTGTGTGTGTGTGTGTGTGTGTGTGTGTGTGTGTGTGTGTGTTTTAAACTTTTTCCACATCTACAGAAATAGGATAAGGCGGGTGGTTCCAGAAAGGTTGCTTCTCCCCTTTTTTGGAGGGGGAGGAAGCTCTTTTGGAACCCAGTTCTCCATGTTATCTGTGAGGCTTGGCCCCAGAGGTCATCTCTGGGTCTCCTGTGGCCTCGCCCACGCTTGAGGGGCAAATACGTGTGTTGGGTGCATGTGGGGGGGTCACCGTGCCACCCCACGTTCGGCCCCCTCCAATGTATGGAGACGCAGGGCCAGGCCCTAGGGAAGGCCTCCTCAGGCCTGGGACGATGCTCAGAGCCAGGGTGGGTCCGGGATCAGCGCCGAGGCTGGGGAAGGGTGCAGGCGGGTGTGTGTTTGGGAATCACACGTCAGGGCAATTGAGGCTTCCGAGAGCTAGGCTGGGGGGGGGGTCTCTTGGGAGTGGGGAGTCGGCTCCCCAAAATGGGCAGCCTCGTGGAGTGTGTGTGGGGAGGCGTTCATTCCCTCCGCCCCCATTTCCTTGACCTCCCCTCCCCCCTGCCCCTGTTCCTAGGCCGCAGCGGGGAGCCCCGGGGGTGGGCTGGGGCCGCGCGTCTGTCGGGCGCCCCAGAGTCTGGGGGCCGCGTCCGCTCCGGCTCCGCCGGCTCCTGCCTGTGAGACTCCAGGCCGCACTTTCCCCTCCTCCCGGCGCCTTCTCTCCAGTGAGGAGCCTCGCGCGGGCGGCGCGGGGGGAGGGGCGGCGGTGGAGGGAACAGCCAGTTGTTTAAAATCCTTCTAGAGCAGTTTCTAATTCCCCCCTTGCGCCGGGGTTCGGAGGGGGAGGGGGAAGGAGAGAGGGAGGAGGGAAGGAGGAGAAAGAGAAGGAGGGAGGGAAGGAGGGAGGAGACGGCGGCTTTGGCTGTTGCCGCCACCGCGCGCTACAGAACGCCGGGAGAGGTGGGGGGGTGGGAACTGTCAGTCTCGCCCGTTGCCTAGGCGAAGGGGGCGGGGTCCAGACCCGGGGCGTCCAATGGTGGGGGTGGCTGCGTGGGTCGCCATGGGGACGGGGCTGTTCCCGGGGAGGCTGTGATGGGTTGACAGGTGCGTGACAGTGGGAGCTGCTCTCGGCACAAGCATGTACGGCAAAGGCAAGAGTAACAGCAGCGCCGTCCCGTCCGACAGCCAGGCCCGGGAGAAGTAAGTGTCGTCTCTCCTCTTTACCACCACTCCCCACACCCTCTAGCCTGCACACCCTCACGCACCGCCTGGAGCAAGCCGGGGGTGGGATGGGAGGGGGAAGGGTACGAGGTGGGGGG
>NW_025373512.1:0-5660 GCF_016433145.1 Gracilinanus agilis
TTATTATTATTTAGTCTTAGAGAATTTCCAAGATCACTAAGATATTAAGGGACTTGCCCTGGATCACAGAGACAATATGTGTCAGAGGTAAGAACTGAACTCATCATGCCTTCTTGGTCATTTAATTGCTCTGTTTCTGCCTCAGTTTCTTTCTCTGTAAAAAGAAGAGTTTGGATTTAATAGCCTTCTACGGTTCCTTTCAGCTCTAACTCTATGATCCAATGATGTATTCACTTAAAAAGGAGATAGTGAAAGTCATGCTTAGATTCAAAGAAGATTCAAACATTAGTTTTTCATCAATCTGAGCATCTGCTAAAAGAAATAGTTTCCATTATGAGGATCAGTGAAGAATGTGACATGCCTGGAGTCAGAAAAACTCATCTTCCTGAGTTCAAATCCCACCTCAGACACTTACTAGTTGTATGACCCTAGGAAAGTCACTTAATTCTGTTTGCCTCAGTTTCCTCCTCTACAAAATGAGCCAAAGCAGCCAATGACATATCATTCCAACATCTTTGCCAAGAAAACCCCAAATGGGGTCATGAAAAAGTGGACACGACTGAAAAATTATTCAACAGTCTAAAAGCATCTCATATTACAAGAGCACTGGATTTGGAATAAGAAGACTTGTGTAGTTTTCGGTTTAATCATTTATAAAATAAAGGGTTTGGCTAGATGTTCATCTCTAAGGTTCCCTCTACCTTGCACATTCTTTTATTTTCTAACTTTTAAAAAGATAGAGGACATTAAACTTCAAAATGGAAGAAAAGCTATACCTCAATAAAAAGAATGCAAATGCAGCCCATTTTGGTATCCTATTTACAAACTGAGGAGAATTTGAGATAGGTATCTAACCCATTCTACAATTCTATGGTGACTTTTACTAATACCAAATTCTCTAGCAGACTATGACCAAAGGTTTTTGTTCTTCAGTCATTTCAGTCATGTCCAACTTTTCATGATCACATTTGGGATTTTCTTGGCAAAGATACTGGAGTAGTTTTCCATTTCCTTCTCCAGCTCATTGCTGGCCTTTCCTTTTCAGGGAATTTGGAATCAGAAGCCTTGCTTCAGAGACTGGTTCTGGCACTTATTTCCACACTGCCAGCATTTGTTGTTCTTCAGTTGTTCCAGTCGTGTCTAACTCTTCGTGACCCCATTTGAGGTTTTCTTGGCAAAGATACTAGTTTGTCACTTATTTCTCTAGCTCGTTTCACAGATGGGAAAACTGAGGCAAACAAGGCTAAGGGATTTGCCCATGGTCATAGCCAGGAAATATCTGAGACTTGAATTATACCCAGGAAGAGAGATCTTCCTCATTCCTGGCCTGGCACTCTACCCACTGCACTACCCAACTGCCCACACTGCTAATCTGTCATTAGACAAATCAGTTAACCTTTCTAGGTGTCAGTTTTCTCATCTCCAATATGAGAGGATTGGACTAGATGATTTCTAAATTCCCTTCCAATTCTACATTCCCTGATTCTGTGACCTATCTTCCGAAGGCTTCCTCTAATCTCACAGCACAAGGATAGAATGCCAGGACTTCTTTTTATGTAGAAATCTTAAAGCACCTGGATTTAAATGCAAGTAATTGCAAGTATAGTGTACATGTAAGGAAATTCTCCCCTCCTTATTCATGTAAAACTCCCAACGTGCATGGACAAAAGATGAGCTTCTTCTGGATATGAGGACCATGTAAGCCAGTGGTTCCTAAACTTTTTTGGGAACCTTTCCAGAAACCTTTCCGCCCCCTTTCCAGAAAAAATATTACTTAGTGCCCTTGGAAATTAATTTTTTTAATTTTAATAGCAATTAATAGGAAAGATAAATGCACCCGTGGCCATCACCACCTCCCTGGATCTCTGCAGCACCCACCAGGGGGCGGTAGTGCCCATTTTGGGAATTACTGATGTAAGCTAAAGACAGAAGACCAGAGACTCCAAGCAGCATGTGGGACCTGAGCAAAGACCTAGATGACTATATGATCCCTATAGGGACCACAAGGAGCAAACTGGACCTGTCCAGTACTTGGTATTAGTACTTTCATTAGTTTTATAGATTATGTAGATGAGATATCTGAGGAAGTACCATACATAGCAATATAGAATATATCAAAAAAAAAATATTTGTCAATTCAAAAAAGGAAAATAGGACTTTCCTAATAGTCAAGTGTTCAACTATGAGCACATTTTGGATTTTTCTTGTTAAATAAAATCTGTCCCATATTCAGTGTTAACCATAAATTAATTCAAAATTAAGCCACAAAAAATTGGGACACTAACACAATTGCTGGTGGAGTTGTGAATTGGTCCAGCCATTCTGGAAGACAATTTGGAATTATGCACAAAGGGCTTTAAAAGAATGCATACCCTTTGATCCAGCAATATCACTACTAGGTTTGTACCCCCAAAGAGATAATAATGAAAAATATTTGTACAAAAATATTCATAGCCATGCCCTTTGTGGTGGCAAAAAATTGGAAAATGAGGGAGTGTCCCTTGATTGGGGAATGGCTGAACAAATTGTGGTATATGATAGTGATGGAATACTATTGTGCAATAAGGGATAAACTACTTGATTTCCATAGGAGCTAGAAAGACCTCCATGAACTGAAACAGAGTGAAATGAGCAGAACCAGGAGAACATTACATAGAAACTGAAACATTGTGGAACAATCATATGTAATCAACTTTGCTAAACCAGGAAAATCTCAAGGGATTTATGAAAAAGAACACTGTCCACATCAAGAGAAAGAAATGTGGGAGTAGAAACACAGAAGGGAAGCATTTGATTTATCATCTGTTTATATGGGTATTGGATATGGAGTTTGGGTTTTTTAAACAGTACTCTACAAAAATGAATAATATGGAAACAAGTATTGAGTGATGATACATGTATAATCTAGTAGAATTGCTTGTTAACTCTGGGAGGAGGGAGGAAAAAGGGAAAGGAGAAAACATGAACCATGTAACCACAGAAAATACTTAAATGACAAAAAATTAAAAAACAAACAAAGTTAAGCCACAGTACTTGAAGGAGAACTGCAGTGCACTACAAATGAGGAATTTTGCAAAAGAACTAGTATAAGAGATTACATTGGAATAATATATGAGAAAATGGGCTAATTACATGAAGAGAGTAAGATAATCAATGGGTGGTCCACATGCTCCATTGTTACTCATATAATGTCAAGAGAGTTAAGGGAAAAAATTGTCCAGCATAAGAGGAGAGATCATCTGTGGAAGATACGTAGGAAGGCGAGCAAACGTGGCTTGGGATGGGCAGGAACAAATAGCTTGTTATTTGCCTCTTGGGAAAAAATACCTACAGTATCATAATTCTAAATCCATTGGAGCAGTAAAATATTGAACAACTAGAAAGCTATAACACTGAAAAGAAGAATACTACTCAAGAGGTATTCTAAGGTATGTGTTCTTAACATCTGGGTGAGTTTTCTCTTGGACAGTCCCCAGATGTGATTCATATATAAGTATCCCAAAACTCCAGTTTGCTTGTCTCTGAAGGTGCTTTCAATCAGCAATGTAGAGCTGAGAGATTTTATTGAACAGTGGAAGAGCTAAGTTCTTATAATCTTCCTGGTGTTTCCACGGCAACACCAAATTCGTCTTCAAACATTGTGCTTTTCCCAGTTGATGGTACAATTGATAT
Source organism: Gracilinanus agilis (assembly GCF_016433145.1). Lineage (NCBI taxonomy): Eukaryota > Metazoa > Chordata > Mammalia > Didelphimorphia > Didelphidae > Gracilinanus > Gracilinanus agilis. Next base: position 3,673 of record NW_025373512.1, read on the forward strand.
TATGCTTGTGGAAGATTTTTAATAAGTTTAGACCAACCAGTTAGCTGAGTGGACCCCACCAATTAGAAAGGAATATGTCTGAATGAGATTCTCCCATTGGCCAAGTTGAATTTTTGATTGTGAAATCAATACCAAAAAGTATCTGGTTTATCCCAAACAAGTTTATCTACCCAATGCAATTCTACAAGCAGTAACCACTTTAAAATGTTTGTTGAAGGTGAAGATCTTGAATTTTAATCAACAAAATGATGTCAAAACACTTATTAAGCACTTACTAATTGGAATAAAACTCTGTAGTCATGGAGTGAATGTTTCTATTTGCTACAGGAAATTAAATTTCCTTGGGCACTTTTGAAAATAGAACTGGGCCTTCCAAATCATCCAAAAACCTTCTAAATGTTAACAAATAAAATGTTGGCAATTAAATATTAATCAATAATGGTTACAACTAATATCTTAAGATCAGCTCCATAAAATAATAGAGTTATATATGATATATTTGCAGTTGCACCTGGAGCCCCCCTCAAATAGTGGTACCCCTGAACACTACCCCAGGTTCCAGGTACTTTGTGGGAAGGCAATTAGCATCCACCCATAGCTTACAAGCCTCCACCAATATATTTCTTTTATTAATCAGCCAAAGTAAATATCAATTCAAAGAAAAAGAAGGAAAATACTAGGCAGAAGTTAAAGAAAGGCAGAATTCAGCTTGACATAATAAAAGATTTCTTAACAATTAGAACTCTACAAAAGAGGAATAGTTTGCCTCCAAAGATAGTGGGCTTCCCATTATTAGAGGTATTTAAGTGAAGGCTGAAAGATCCCTAGCAGGGCTTATTATAGAATGGATTCTAGTGCAGTCACAAGTTGAATTGCATGAACTCTGAAATCCCTTCCTAACCATACTGCTAGCTTTGTGATCAGTGGCAAGACATAAATCTTGGTTTCCTTGTCTGTATAATAGGGGAATGGAATTAGATTACTCTGAAATTCTCTGTTTTATTGAAAAAGAATGAAACCATAGTCTGGATCTCAACCCCTAATTATACCATTCTCTTTATAAAAAATACTATATAGTTTATGATGGTTTGATTCAATTCAATGAACAAGTATTAAGCTCCTTCCAGGTAGCACACTGGATACAGTGCTAAGTCTGGAATCAGGAAGACTCGTCTTTGTGAGTTCAAATCCAGCCTCAGGTACTTGCTAGCTGTATGACCTTAGGCAAGTCATTCAACCCTTTTGGAGCTGGAGAAGGAAATAGCAAACCATCCAGTGTCTTTGCCAAGAAAACCCCAAAATAGGGTCACAAAGAGTCAGACAAATAACAACAATGCATATAGCACCATGCTTTAAGAGAGATACCAAGTTTGGATAAGAGTTCCTGTCCTCATGGAGCTGAATTTCTAACAGTGAAATGTGCCCTACATCTAGATAAGTATGATGCAATGTAATACAGGATAAAAGTATAAAATGGAAAACAAAGTTATTTATGAAGTATGAAGGGGAAAAGATTTTTTCCCCAAGGAGGAGGTTCAAGGAATACTTCAAGGAGAAGGTAGCATAAATGATCCAAAAAACATTTATTGTCTATGATTAACAAGGTACTGTGCTAGGAATTCAGGGCAAATGAAATGACCCAGACTTATGAAATCAGTGAATCAACAAGTTTTGCTGAATGTACTACTTACTCTGTGCCAAGCACTGTGTTAGATTCTAGGGACACAAGTACAAAGAATGAAAACAATCCTTACTTTTAAGGAGCTGGCAATGAATTTACAGTCTAATGTGAAAGTTAGAGAAAGAACTAAGATATGTACACAAATAACTATAATACAAATTAAAATGTGAAATTATAATGTAAGGATCAGTGGGAAGTCTGATGAAAATGCTATGAGAGGGAACCATCATCAAGTTTTTATAGTCATCTTCAAACCTGATGCTTAATTTTTCCTTACATCTCCTCCATCCTGTTAAAGTATTCTCTG
>NW_025373513.1:0-4316 GCF_016433145.1 Gracilinanus agilis
AGGGGAGGGGAGGGGAGGGGAGGGGAAGGAAGGGAGAGAGAGAGAGAGAGATTGACATAATTCCTTGGTTGTAATGTGTTCTCATCTCCCACCTAAATGTCTCTCCAATGCTCTCTTGGGCATCTTCATTTACAATTATCCAGAAATTCTGCATGATGTTCAGTGACTCACAGATGGGCTTTCATTTCAGGGAGAAGGTTAGAGTTTTTAAAAAGAATACTGTAGGGGCAGCTAGATGGTTCAGTCAATAGAGCTCAAGGCCTAGAGTTAGAAGGACCTGGGTTCAAATTTGACCTCAGACTGATGCTTCCTAGCAGCGACCCTGAACAAGCCACTTAATTGCCTTGCTCTTCTGCCTTGGAACTGATACTTAGTATCAATTCTGAGACAAAAGATAAGGGTTTAAAAAAAACTATAACTTCATGAAGTTATTCAGTCCACTTTTCTCCTCTTTTCCATTATTGTGCCCAACTTTCCATTCATTTCTATTATTCATCCAAAAGTGTGTGTGTGTGTGTGTGTGTGTGTGTGTGTGTGTGTGTGTGTGTTCTATAAGTTACCCATCTAAATGTATATCATAGTATGGGCAATAAACATTCTACATCTACTTGTTACTTTCTGTGTGGATAATGAAATTAAGCACTTGTGAATCATATCTATGGAAGTATATCTATCGACCTCTTCAAAGAGATTTCACAGTGTTCAGGAACAGGAGTTAATCAGGACATCAACTATAAATAGAAGCACCTAGAAAAACTCACCATCTATGAGAAATCCTTCTTCAGTTTGGACTCAGTATTAGATCTCCACCATTTCAGTGGCAAACATATTTGATAAACATACATGTCCCTGTTTCGTGCCATTTTTTAAAATATGTAACAGGATCATAAAAAAGGATTATCTTTTGTATCTGGTAAGTAATCTTCAATAATCTTGACATATGAATAAGGAACAAATTGTTGTAAATACCTTTAGAGTCGCATTTTGTTCAACAAACTTGCATGATAGGATCTTGTTTCTTCTACATATTTCACTCAGTTGTGTAATAGGAAACATGTGAAATATCATTTGTAATAACTTATCTTTTCTCTTCTAACACCCTTTCCAAGGATAGCCTTGATTTATACATAGATGATTCTCAAAATATATATATATATAGGTAAGAAAATAAACATTCTTTTGGCAACTTTTTAGCAGTTTCAGACATATTTCCATATTTTTGTTTCTTGCCCTCTTTCAAAAAACTTGAAAACTGATCTTTATAATACCTTTACAATTGTGTCACCCACAGCACATTTCCTCTAAACAAAGCTGGCCTAGTTTAGCTGCTTTTTGCAGCGTTGTCTTCTTCAATAACATTTCTATCTACTCTATAAGAATCTAAGAGACTGTGAAGTTAGAGTGTTAAATTCACTATCCTTAATGATGAAGTTTGTTATAAAATTGCATGGAAATCTTTTCCACATTTGACCTATTTATTGTGGTCCATCAAGTTTAATCCTTAAATTCACTTGAGATGACTTTGATTTCTTGGGTTTTTCATAAATCTTTCTCTAAACTGGTATAACAACTGGACTATGTAACACTATGTAAGACTGAGTGACCTCTTAAAACTGACAGCCTGGGAGCAACTAGGTAGCTCAATAGATTAAGAGTCAGACCTAGAGACTGGAAGACCCATGTTCAAATCTGTCCTCAAACTCTTCCTAGCTGTGTGACCCTGAGCAAATCACTTAACCTCTATTGCCTAGCCCTTACTTCTCTTCTGCCTTGGAAGCAAGACACAGTATTGATTTTAGGACAAAAGAAAAGAGACTGACAGCCTATTGGTTGTGGGGGAACATGCCTGCAATCCCTGCTACCAGGGAGGCTGAGACTGATGGACTTGCTTGAGTTTGGAAGTTCTGAGCTGTGGTAGAACTAAAGCCAATTGAGTGCCCATACTAAGTCTGGCATCAATATGGTGAGCCTCCTGGATGTGAAGGGCAGGGAGAGTGCTGCCATGCTGCCTAAGGAAAGGAGAATTGGCCCAGATCAGAAACTGAGAAAAAAATTTCCAGTACCAATCAGCAGTGAGATAGGGCTGCTTCACTTCCAGTCTGGGTAAGATAAGGAGATCTATTCTAAAGTAGATAAGTAAATGAATAAATGAAATATTGAAATCCTGCAACCTAGTAGTATTCAAATTGAAATTATAACTAAAGCACCAGCTTTCAGAAAACGACATTAAGAAAATCTGAAGCAGAATCCTTTGTACTTAAGAAACACCATAAAAATTCCAAAACTTTAGAATTCAAAAAAGAAAACTGAAAAAAGAAAAATTCTTGCAAGAGAAATGACCTAGAAATGGTGCAGAAATTTTTACTGCAGGCAAGCTCAAATGTGTAGCATTAAAATGTCATGTAACAAAGAACCAAACAGCATGTATATTACAAGAGTTTATGGATAGATTGGGAAGGACATGCTCTATGTCTTGGAGACTAGAGTTATACCTGTGTAGGAATTAGGACAGCCATGATAATGAACATTCTCTTGCTTGCCTATCTTCAAGAAAGTAAAGGAAGAAGAGATGACCAGAGGTTTGAAATTATAACTATTGACTCTCCTTTTTCTTTCTGTCCTTTTTTCTCTCTCTAAAAAAGGTGTCACAACCAGTCAGAAGTCATATCTCTCAAATGGGTATATGGGATGTTCTGGGAGAACCAGTATCTCTGGTGTGAGGGCTTGCTAAGCACTTTTCAGGGCTGCTCATCCACCTTTCACTGCATTCTCACATGTTACTCCAAGAAGCTGTAGCATGCACAGCAGCCACATCCCAGTAAAACCATCTTAGCAAGATGGGCTAAAACAGTTTGAGGGTAACTGACAGGCCTCAAACCACTATCAATGAGTTAGGAGAACATCTATCCCAAGCATGTGAAGATATTCCCCAATAGAATGGGCAGTCCAAAGGCCATGAAGTGACCATGAAGGTGCAGATGCTATGGTGCTATGGTGTACCTAGAGATTAGTCAGACATGGAAGATACAAATGTAGACATAAATAATTCTTTGACCCTGGGATATAAAGGGCCATCAGCAATGGTCTTGGCTTTTGTCTTGCCATTGGCCTCGGAAGACTCTGGAAGAGAGAGCAAGGCTGACAACTTGGTGCAATTATGGCTCACTTACATCCAATTCATGCAAAAGTCAAGACATTACCCCCATGATGTCATTGGTCCTCTTTATAAATGGACTGATAACAAAATCAACAACAATAATGTCTTTCAAAATGTATACAACCTTGGAATCAGCTAGGTGGTTCAGTGGATTAAGAGCCAGGCCTAGAAACAGGAGGTCCTGGATTCAAATTTGACCTCAGACACTTCCAAACTGTGTGAACTGGGCAAGTCCCTTAACCCCCATTGCCTAGCCCTTACCACTCTTCTGCCTTGGAACCAATATACACTATTGATTCTAAAATGTAAGGTTAGGGTTTAAAAAAAAAAAGTATGCAACCTCAAAGGCAAATCAAACTTGGACACTATCAAACTTGCCTGTGGTTAGAACTACAATTCTTTTTACTCTGCAGAGCATCTCCATTTTAGGAGGTAATATGACTCTTCCACTATCCTCCATAAGATTTAACAAATAAGTTTATAATCTATGGAAACAGTATTCTAGGCATGTCCTTCCCTAGTGTACTTCTTGTGATAGGTATTGCTACAATGAAAAATAAATGGATAGTCTTGACGATGCTCCTAAGGAACTATGGAAAATTTTCTTACTGAAAACATTTTTACCTCTAGATGAAACAATGGAAAACATCTACCAATTATGCTGCTATAATCAAATTTCTTACCAATATGTCCCGGATTCCATGAAATATCCTGTCCTACTTCTCATTTCTCTTTTGACTTTATAACACTCCTTTATTTTTCATTTTCTCAAGCCAAATGTAAGACTCTTCACTGAGTGGAGGCCCCCTCTCTGCTGGTGAAAAAATTAACTATGGCTAATTTCTTTAGTATGTCCTGTGAACTGACTCTTCCTTTGAAGTAGGAAGAAACAAAGAGCGTCTTAGCCAAAAAAGAAAAATGCAAAAGAAGGAATCAATCCTTTCAGATTTATGCCCTGGGGAGCAGGGAGCAGCTAGGTGGCTCAGTGGATTAAGAGCCAGGCCTAGAGATGAGAGACCCTAGGTGCAAATCTGGCCTCAGACATTTGCTAGCTGCTTTACCCTGGGCAAATCATTTAAATCCTCATTGCCTAGCCTTTGCCACTCTTCTAACTTGGGACCAATACACAGTATTGATTCTAAGATGGAAGGTAAGGGCT
>NW_025373514.1:0-6125 GCF_016433145.1 Gracilinanus agilis
AGAGAGAGAGAGAGAGAGAGAGAGAGAGAGAGAGAGAGAGAACAGACAGATTTTGGTGACAGACTAACCCTAAGGAGCCAGAGTTCAGGGTTGCCTGGACAGGAATGCAATCAAGCCCATTTCAGCAGAGGCTCTCATTTCTGAAGCTTAAGGGGTCCTCCAGCCAGAACAATGGATGGCACAGTGAAAAGAAGCATTTTCTGCCGTACCACTCGTGTGTTCTGCTAGGACCCCACAAAGGGAAGTGACAGCAGAAAGGAGAAGCCAGGCGGGCAAGCTCCAAAAGAAGCTGAGTCAAGCAGAGAGTCCGTAGCGGGACCTGGAGGAGAGGTGCCTGGGGGAGGCAGCCAGAGATGGGCAGCAGAAAGGGCCGGAGGAGTAACGGAGCTGGCTGGCTGAAGGCTTTTAAATTTGACCTTGACTCCCACCGAGCTAGCTCACGACCTGAAGGGAGCTGCCTAAAGCTAGAGGAGTGCTGCAGAGGCTTTTTGAAACCCTGGAAAGTGCTCAGCCAGAGCCAAGGATGTTTTCACTCTCTAAGGAGCCAAGATGGAAACCAAGCCTTACCGGAGGTGCCAACGGCGGAGGGGGTGGAGGCGCCCCAGTGGGTGGCGGAGGGGGGGGCAAAGGTGGCGGTGGGGGCGGTGGCACTGGCATAAGTCACGGTTTGGATGTCCCCTCGATGATGAATAATTCTGGCAGACCGTCGCTAGTTCTGAAAGATAGAAAAGGGGAAATCGATTGTGTAAGTGGAGAAAGAAGGGGGCCCAGAGAAAACATCCCCCCTTTGAGGCATCTCAGAGGACATATCTGTCCAGGGAGGGCCAGGCCGGCCCAGTGCAGCCGGGCCCTTCATCGGCGTGCCCACAAACTCATGAATTTTTTAAGCCACAGAAAGTTGTAAAGACCAAGAACTAAGGCTATAATCTGTGTGTGTGTGTGAAAAAGCACAAACGAAGGAAAAGGAGGTCCCAGAAGGGCTGCTAAGTGGGTTCTCTGGAAGCAAACTTTCCACACAACAAGGGGAATGATACAAACAGCCATGCCGCTGTCTGCGTGACCACGTGGATGTGAGGAGAAGGGCAGCCCCCAGGACCAAAGCTTCTCGTGAGGATCAAATGGGAGAAGATCCACGAAGTGGGCGTAAAGCGTTCAGCACTTCCACGTCTCATTACTGCTATGTCTAACGATTTGGAGAATAATTTACTGATATTCTTCTTGTTTAATCTTCACACTAGCCCATGAGACAAGCGTCGCACGCATGATTATTCCCATCTAACCGACAAGGAAACCAACAGTAAGCTGATGAGCCCGTGCTAACGTAGCTGGAATCGGGATCCCGAAGCGGGTCTTCCCAGTTCTAAAGCCAGTCCTCTGTCCTGTAGGCCATGTGGCACAATGGGAAGGGCACTGAGGACGTGGAAGGACCTGCTTTAGATCCTGGGTCTGCCTCTTGCTATCTATAGCGCTCCCTGGAGGAGACGATGACTTCCTGGCAGAATCGCCCCAAAGCTGAAAGTTCTCGAGAGCCGTGTTTGGCTGGCCAGAAGAGCTTGCCATTCCCGCATTGCCTACTATGGAATAAGACCAATGAGAGGAACTTTAAGGATGGAAAATCAGTGCTTCCGCGGGTCCTGCCTTGATACCTCATGTAGGCATCTGGGTCCGAATCCTACCTCATGCCCTTGTCATCTACACCACTTTGGATTTTGTCCTTGGACTCAGCGGGATCCAATAAGCCCAGGACTCCTGGGGCCATCCCTAGGATCGGACTCCCCACAATTATCCCAAGGGCCTTCTTTGTCCTGGCCAGCATCCCCTGGCCCTCCTGTCTCCTTACAGGAAGGGCTCTCCTGACTCACACTTCTACCTGATTCTGCCTGCTGGGTTTCACAGGAGGTGGCATCACCTGCCATGAGGTTGGATACCCTGAATGGTCTCACCTGCTTCCCTAAAGAGACCTCTAGCTCCAACCACTGATCCTCTTCCTGAGCTCATTCCTCGATGGCCAGTAACGTCCCACCCCTTACACAGGGGATCCTAGTGGTGCCACCACCATTTCCAGCTCCCCATCGCCATTCCCCCACCTCCCTTGACCATTGTTACTTCTTGACCCTTTCTCTACTACCAGAACCCCCCCTTTGGGATTCCTTCAAGTCACATCCTTTTGGTTCTTGTCTGGTGATGTCCAGGGCATTCTCCTTCCTTCCTGAATGAGTTCAGCGCCTGGCTCACAGTCTCCATCTCTACCTCAACTCCTGCCTCATTCTAAGGTTTCATCATCCCTGCTGCTCTTCCCTCAAACAATCCAACTTCCTAGTTCTTCCTTCTACTCATTTCCCAAGACCAGGATTCCTCCAGCAGCTACACATGGAAACGGTTATGCCCAGGATCTTGTCATCGTCTACAAGTTTCCTACTTCCATGTTTACGAACTTCAAAAATCCTTTATCTGATCACACTGTTTTGCCACTCTCTTTTTCCCCTTTGCCTGACAATACTTAACCTTATTCTTTGTCCTCACCACGACCTCTGATCTTCCACTGCTTGGGTTTCCCCCAGGCTTTTCCCTGGCTTTACTCATCTCCCTTATCCATCTTGACCTCTTGGTGAACTACTCTTCTTCAATCCTTTATCCCCTTGTGCTATGCCCATCATGCCTTGCTGAACCTCAACCTTGGATTTCTTCCACCATCACCTCCTTCACCACTCGTCATGCACAAAGAGAGAGGAAGACACAAAATTGTGGATTGTCTCCACAAAAAATTTATGTTATGGGACAGCTAGTTGGCTCAGTGGATAGAGAGCCAAGCCTGGAGTCAGGAGAACCTGGGTTCAAAACCTACCTTAGACATTTCCCAGCTGTGTGACTCTGGACAAGTCACTTGACCCCCATTGCCTAGCCCTTACCACTCTTCTGCCTTGGAACCGATACACAGTACTGATTCTAAGACTATAATCTCAACCATAGGCCTACTAGGGTGATTCTCCATAGGCACGGCAACCCTTTTATGACTCCCTAATTGATTCACTGCTCCACAAGAGCTATTCTAAACCTGTGCATCCCTTCCAAGGTAGCCCATCCCATCCAGCTGAGAATTTTGCCTTATAAATTACACCCCCAAAAAAACAATTCTGAAAACTCCCTCTTCTCTCTTCCTCATCTCACATCATTTAGAATTCTTTCTCCATTATCTCCTCCTTCACATCTGTCTTGAGTGGCCTTTCTCCTTACTAAGGAAAACCTTTCTCCATGTACCCTGATTCCATTTTACCTTCATTTCCAGTGGGATGAATCTTTTTTTAAATTTTTTTTAAACCCTTAACTTCTGGGTATTGGCTCCTTGGTGGAAGAGTGGTAAGGGTGGGCGATGGGGGTCAAGTGACTTGCCCAGGGTCACACAGATGGGAAGTGTCTGAGGCCAGATTTGAAACTAGGACCTCCCATCTCCAGGCCTGACTCTCCATCCACTGAGCTACCCAGCTGCCCTGGGATGAATCTTGTATTATCTCCATTCTCTCACTAGTCTTTAATCTCTTCCTATCTCCTGACTCTGTTCCTGTTGCTTAGAAATACACCCATATGTTAAACCTTAAAAAAAATCGCCTTTAAATCTTAAAAAAAAAATCTTGTTTGAACTGGTCATTCCTGCTAGTTACCATCCTCCAGTCTTCCTGCTCTTCTTGGCTAACTTCCTTGAGAATGCTGCCCACACTGGGTACTTCTACTTCCTTTCCTGTCACTCACTTGACTGCAAAGCCTCCGTCATTTGGCTTCCCACCAGTCTGCCTTTACCCAGGAGGTTCCTCATGCTCAGAATGCCGTCTCTGCTCATCTCTGCCTCTTAGAACCCTTCACCGCCCAGGCCACAGACCAACTCCTATTGGGAGTCTTTTCTAGGCCTCCCAGTTGGTGTCCTCCAGAGATTACTCTGATATCACTGTATTTGCGGATGTGTCGTACTGCTCTGGGGAAATACAAGCGACTAGGAAGCAGCCACTCTCTGCCTCCCCAGCACCTAACAGGGTGCGCTGCACACGGTAAGTGTTTGATGAATGAATCAACGAGCACGTTAAGGGATGTGAGTTCCAGCTTCCCTGTGGCCGCTCTGAGGCCACAACACGGGATCTGTTTTGGGTTTCCCAGCTGGAATATCCCATTAGACTCGGAATATGTCAAAAGTGCTTTGAGCTCTGCAGACTGTAGGAATATGGGAAAAGGCACTTTGGACCCCAGACGACTCCCCCAACAGGGCAACTCTATAACACTGTTGAGTCGGCCATCTCCAAATGGACTCCAGTCAGGGTCCATAATGGCCGTGTCACTCTCTGCTCTTCAGAGATGCCACACACGAGTTCAGAAAGGATGGGGGATGCCCACGCCGGAGACCCCAGAAGGCAGCCTGGCGGCACCAGACCTGGACACGTGTCTGACGCTGAACAGAGCTCTTATGCTGGAACCTCGGAAGCTACCTTGTCTCATCTGTCTTTAAACGGAAACTTCCTCAACAAGGGGATCTCATGCCTCGGCTTGAAGACTTCCACCAAGAAAACAAAACAAACCCCCCCACCAGGCTGAGCCATTCCTCTCAGACAGCTCAAAATCTTAGGAAGATTGGCCTGACATCGACTCTGTACCCATCGATCTCCCGTCTGCTTCCTGCAGCCCAGAAGAATGAGCCAAATTATACCTGGATATATATGATGGCCTCTGAATACTCCAGGACCAAGAGCTCTCCTACTTCCTTTCTCCTCCAGACTAAATGCGTCCAGATCATTCCGCTGATGTTTGTATGGCGCGATCTCAAAGTCCTTTAGTAACCTGGTCACTTTTCTGTTTTCTTTTTAAATTTTATTTACTTAACTAATATAGAGGGATTTTCCCTTCCCATGGACACATGGTTTGCATTCTTTCCCTCCCTTCCTCCCACCCCCTCCCGTAGCCAATGAGCAGTTCAGCTGGGTTTTCCGTGTATCATGGATCAAGCTGGTCACTTTTCTTAAGACACTCATCAGTGTAGGAAGCTCCTTCCTCAGAATTGAACATAAGAACACAAGTGATGGAGCAAAGGACCATCTCTGACTGCCCTCGCCTGACCTGGACGCCACGTCTCTCAAAGTCGCCCGAGATTCCACTGGCTTCTTGCTGTCATCCTGCACTGTCGACTTGGCTTGAGCTTATGGTCCACCCAGATAGCCAGATCTTTTCTCAACCATTTTTCTTTCATAATCATGAGGTAGTGAGTGTGATGGAAGGGGCAAGGCTACATTGCACTCACACTGCAAATGATCCAAAAAACATATAGACTTATTTTATGCCCCTAGAAAAACTTACAATTGAATCAGAGAGATAAGAAAGGCATATAAAAGTCCTGGGTTCAAATCCAGTCTCAGACGCTTCCCAGCTGTGTGACCCTGGGCAGGTCACTTGACCCCCATTGCCCACCCTTACCACTCTTCCACCTAGGAGCCAATACACAGAAGTTAAGGGTTTAAAAATAATAATAATAAAGAAAGGCATATAAAGCAGCTACAGAAAGGGTTAAAGCAATTTTTGTTTTTGGTTCATTCTCCTTGGCCTTCCATTCCCTTCTGCCTTGACAGCCCTGAGCTAGGCTGGGGACTTCAAGCATGCTGACTTGCTGAAATTGCACCAAATTATTTTTCATGTTTCATTGTTAAAGGCTCTTTTTATATACAGACATTGCTTGATGGCTTTTTATATCCAGTCTTTAAGGGGCATATCTGGCAATTAAGCAATTATCTACAGAAGTATTTGTTAAAATTTGACAGATCAGAATAGGGGGCATCAGCTAGACCCAGGCTGTACCCATTAGCTCTTTGTGGCTTCTCGCCCACAGTATTAAAATGTGCATTTTCTGGAAATGGTTCATAATGCAGAGAAAAGGAAGATTGGGGAAGGCTTTCATTCTCTCTCAGCTTATAGAGTTCTCTGACATTTGCAGGATCTGTGACTTGGTAAGCACGAGTCCTTTGGCCACCAAGACAGGTTGTAATTTGGCTACACTTTTGAAGATTTTCTTCATGAATTACTTTGGCCAAAAGAAAAAGAAAAAAGAAGAAAAGATAGAGAAAAAAAGAGAGGAAGGGAGGAAGGAAGGAAGG
>NW_025373515.1:0-10695 GCF_016433145.1 Gracilinanus agilis
TATGTATAATATATAAGTATATATAATATATATACACTAACATAACAATGTGATATTATACAATAGTATACATATATTTTATGCATTTTGAGTTTCTAAACTTTTTCTGTGCAATCTTCTGGCCTTTGTGTAACATCTGCAGCTTCTACAAAAGATGCTCCAGAAGAAATTCCAAAAGATTCTCATTTAATTTCTTATGCCAACTCAAGATTTATTAAAACTGCTGTGGAAAAGTTGTGATGTGAAAGGGATACCTGTAGAGCCTAGAGGTGATTAGGATCATAGATTTAGAAATAGGAAGTATGCTAGAGGCCATTGAACCCATCTCCCTCATATTACAGTTGAGGAAGTCAAGGCATGCAGAGAATTTCAGACTTGTCCGCCTAGTAAATGTCTGAGGCTGGACATAAATCCAGATTTTTCTGACTCTAGGACCAGTGACTTATCTCACTTATCCCCCCCCCCACCCGCCTCCCCACTCTGTAGTCTCCCTCCTCTCCTCTGATGCCTCCCTCTTCTACGCCCCATGCTGCCTTTCAGAGATTGCTTTGCAGATCTTTGGAACAAGGAATGTAAACTGATTTCATACTGGTCATCGATCTGACCTTGAACCTCTGCTTTGAGATAATAAAAAATTATTCCATTAGCAGTGAGAAATACCTGAAATTATCAAAGGAAATCCATGAGTCATTTTCTTGAAGGATCAAATTCCCTGGGAAACTGAGATTCTTGGCAGAAGTCTTGCTTTGGACCATCCCTTACAAAGCCTGACCTTTCCCTCCTTTTTAAAGGTAAAAATAATATTTGCCCTTTAATTTTTTCTTAGTTTCATGTTCTAAAGGATATACAGATATCTTGCTTCTTGAGGGCTGGGGCCAAATAGTATAATTTTTTTTGTCTTTTCAATACCTGGCTAGGTGTTTTGAACATCACAGGTGTACAATAATAATTTCTTGATTTTAAAACAGCTGGTTAGTGAACTTCTAGGTTACATTTTGTGGTCGGTGTGTGATGGGGAGAATGGAACACTGGGTGGTGCCATTGCTCTAGAGGAATTCATTCATACACAAGGCACTGCAGAAGGTGGAGTTTGAGTAGTTATTAGAGAAAGTTAAAAAAAAAATCCGTGCCCTTATATGGAAGGCAATTTTGGGATCCAAAGATCTCAGACTGCCTTCCTTTCATGTTTTAACATTTTATATTTAAAATGGAAAGAGCACTGGATATGGAGTCAGAGAACTTTAGTTAAAATATTGACTCTCTCTACTTTCTACCAGCTGACCAAATCACTTTTTTTTGGGTTTCAGTTTCCCTATGTGTAAAGTGAAAGGGATGGATGAAATGATCTCTAAGGTCTTTATGGTTTCCCCCTTGTTCTGAGAATTGGATAGTGGATAGGCTTGGTATGAGATAAAAGGGCTTTTCTGGTCTTTTAGAACACATTTATCATAAGCATTTATTAAGCACCTACTATATACTGGACACTGAGCCAGATGCACAGTGGTGGCACCAATATGAAAACAAAACAATTCCTGCTCTCCAGAAGCTTATATCCTATAGGAGGAATGATCAGCTATTCTTTTTTTTAACCATTGTCTTCTGTCAGTATCAATTTTGAGACAGAAGAGAGGCAAGGTCTAGACAATTGGGGTTAAATGACTTGCCCATGGTCACACAGCTATGAAGTACGAGGTCAAATTTGAACCCACAACCACCTAACTCCAGGCCTGGTGCTCTATCCACTATGCTATCAAGCTGCTCCTCTGCCATTATTTTTCAGTGTTACCCATTTCCCTACCTTCATCTTAATCTTTCCTGAAGAAAATAGGCATAAAGAAAAATGAGAGATCTGATTTAATGGGAAGAATGTTGACCTAGGTGTTAGGAAACTGAGTTTTATACTTGTTTCTAATGCCAAGCTGAAATAATTGTTATTCTTCTTATGAAGATATGCCATTTCCACCAGTTTATAAGCCATGACTTTAAATTATTGCTATTATTATTTTAAAAATTATATTAAAAATAAATTATTGTTATCATTTTTAAAACCTTCGCCCTCCATCTTATAATCAATGCTATGTATTGATTCCAAGGCAGAAGAGTGGTAAAGTCTAGGCAATGGGGGGTTAAGTGACTTACCTAGGGTCTCAGAGCTCGGAAGTTTCTGAGGCCAGGTTCAAACCCAGGACCTCTTGTCTTTAGTCTTGGCTCCCCTTAAAATTATTTTTTATGGGGGACAGATGGGTGGCTCAGTGGATTGAGAGCCAGGCCCAGAAATGGGAGGTCCTGGGTTCAAATCTGACCTCAGACACTTCCTAGCTGTGTGACCCTGGGCAAGTCACTTAACGCCCATTGCCTAGACTTTAACACTCTTCTGCCTTGGAACAAATACCTGGTATTAATTCTAAGACAGAAGGTAAGGGTTTAAAAACAGTTAAAATTATTTTTATAGAGGGGGCAGCTGGGTAGCTCAGTGGATTGAGAGCCAGGCCTAGAGACGGGAGGTCCCAGGTTCAAATCTGGCCTCAGATATTTCCCAGCTGTGTGACCCTGGGCAAGTCACTTGACCCCCATTACCTACCCTTACCACTCTTCTGCCTTGGAGCCCATACACAGTATTGACTCCAAGATGGAAGGTAAGGGTTTTAAAAAATATTTTTATAGATGGTAGGAATTATTTTCAATTGCCCACTCTGTCACATGGTCCCTCTTATGAATAGTAGCATGCCTTTACAAGTGGCTGAACAAACTTTGGAGTAGTCCATGAGTGCGCAACTGAGGTATTTTTGTCTGGAATCTAAATAGCTTGTATTGAACAGAACTTATGGCATTAGTCTTTTTAATCAGAGAACCAAATGATGGTTAAACTGGATGGAAATGGAAGTGACTAGACTTAGGTCTTACAACTAGCAAAAACTCTAATAAACTGAGGTAGACAGTCTAGAGGTAGTTAGCATGCATGTTTACTAACTTGCCATTTTGTGTGAAAGAGTTTAATTTAATAGGCCAACGATCAGACTGGAGATGGGAGAGTAGGCATTGTGTCTTGGACTAGGGCAATGATAATCCCACTCTTTCCCCCTTCTTTTTATTTATTTTTTTCAATATAGCAAAATCTATTTAATTTCCCTTCCATTTCTCTTTGAAAAAGAAACGAAAACATATTATAATAAATAAGCATGGTGAAACAAAACAAATTTCCACATTGGCCATGTCTAAAAAAATGTGTAAATCTGTACCTTGAGGCCATTGTTCCTCTGTCAGGAGGTGACTACCCTCTTTATATTGGTCCCATTGTATTCTATACTAGTCAGACCATATTTGAATACTGTAGTCAGTTCTGGGTACCATATTTCCATTAGGATTGGATAAACTAGAGATAGTCCATAGGAGGGTAACCAGTGTGGTAAAGGGCCTTGGACTCATGCCAGATAACTGGTTGGAGGAAGTGGGAATATTTAGCCTGAAGAAAAGTCTGAAGGTGGAATGATTACAGTCTTAAAGTATTTGAAGGACAGTCATATAGAAGAGGGTAATGCATGGAAGTTGGAAAGTGATAAAAAGACTTCCTAGGAATTAGGGTTGCCCCAAAATAGAATGGGCCGTCTAGAAGGCATTACTAATTCCCCTCACTGGATGTCTTCAAATAAAAGTTGGAACTCTTATTGAGTGTGTTGCAAAACCTCTAAGATCCTTTTTAACACCGAATTCCCATGCTTTTGGGACTTCTTGATTCCTTAGACCAGTATCATCCCTTTCATACTGCATCATTCAGCTTGGATTCTGGGAACATTATTTTGGTGGAGATATGGAACTCAGTCAAGGCACTGAAAGATCCTTTTGGTCGTGGTGGTGAGTGGAGGGAGTATGAATACCTTTAGAACAAGAAACACTAATAGATTTGGTGAGATTTTTCCCATTAATGCTTGCTGGTCATTGGAGATAAATGTGGAACTGACTGGCTGGGAGGACAGGAATTTAACCGTCTTGATTCTTCTTTCTGAAACTGTTTTACTAAGGATGATACTAATGATGAGAAGGCATAATTTGGGCAGATGTAATTGGGATGCTGACTGATGAAGTTTTACTTTTTTTTTTGGCCTTCCCCTTAATGCTATAGACCATTACTTAATGCACCCAATAGATTATGTCACGAAGGGTCGCTAACCTGGGAACAAGCAGCCTCATGGCTTGGGGTGGTCAGCAGAAAGGAAATGCTATTGGCATTTCAAGGCCAATAGGACAGTTAATGCATTTAGAGCTTTCATTGCAGAGAGGGAGCTTTTCTAGAAAGTCTAATTAAGGGAGACAGATTAGAAGAATGCACTCAGGAAGAATTGGAAATGGAATTTTGGTTCACACACATACTCCACAAGAAAATATATATTTATATGAATATGTATATTTATATATGAGAGGACCTCAAACTAAAAGCAATCTCTTCTTCTTCCTTCCTTCCCAGCTTAGGAACAGAGATAATAAATAAAAACAGGCACAAGAAATCAATGTCTATATAAATAACTGCTCTTCTTGTCTTCTCTATAGTCTAAATGCGGATTTTAATAAAGTTCAACATTGTAAGCATTTTCTGGGTTGAGGCACTGCTGACTCATTCCTTGAACCAAAGCCAAGCAAACAGAACTTAGGCAGCCCTAGCTACATCCTGGAAGACCTGTTTTCTTCCTTGGAAGGAATAAATTCTCTGCTCTTTGCCCCTTTGGATGCTCATCTTAGCATGGAGCTAGGTGACATTGTATGTGGGAAAGATGAATAGAAAAAGCTGA
Source organism: Gracilinanus agilis (assembly GCF_016433145.1). Lineage (NCBI taxonomy): Eukaryota > Metazoa > Chordata > Mammalia > Didelphimorphia > Didelphidae > Gracilinanus > Gracilinanus agilis. The sequence continues at coordinate 4,785 of NW_025373515.1, forward strand.
ATTAAGCTTCTTCTGCATAGTCCCAGAGGACAGAAGGAACAAGGAAATAGCAAAGAGTTAAAAATTTAGGTTTGGAATAAAGAAAAACTTGGCAAGCAAGAGTCATCCAAAAGTAGGAGCTGTCTCAGGAGGTGGTGCTGATTTTCCCACTGGAGCTCCTTAAAGCAAAGCTGGGTGGCCCTTTGTCATGTGGGAAGATGAGAGCCTATTTTTAGGTGTGGATTAAACCAGAGCACCTACCTGTTGCTTTTTAAAATTAAAAAAAATTCTGGGTTATGCATGTATTATCATGCAAAACATACTTTTGTATTGTTCATTGTTAAAAGTGAATACTCATGTAAAACCAAAACCCCCAAATAAAAACCCAAATAAACTAAAGTGAAAAATCACATGTTTGATCTGCATTCTAACTCCAAAAGTTCTTTCTCTGGAGGTAGATAGTATTCTTCGCCATAAGTCCTTCAGAATTGTCCTCTACTTATTCTTGATAGCATCTCAATGTGGTTAATTATGGGAGTTAAGAGGCCATATGCCATAGTGGAGAGCTGTCCTGGGATTCAGGAATGAATCAATAATAATAAATGCGAAAGCATGTATTAATAAATTGCTATGTGAAAAGAACTGGAGACACAAATGGAAAAGAAAAGACAATTGTGCTCATGAGTTCATACTTTAATTGGGATAAATAGCGGATAAAAGGAAGTTTAGCTGCAGAGCAGATGGTAAGGCCTGGTAGTCTTCCATTTTACTAGAAAGGAATAGAATTGGAGAGTCTCATCTCATCCAAGCCATGTGAGCCAGAAGACCTGAGTCGAAGTCTTATCTCTGATATAGACTGTCTGTAGGTCCTGTGATGTTGGTTGAACCACTTAACATTTTGATGCTCCGTATAATTCTCTATGACTTTATGCTGTAGAGAAGATGTTGATCCAAATACCTTGGGAAGGATTTTTTTCATTCAGGAGTTCCCTGTATTTATGAAATCATGGGCCCATTCCCTATCCCTTTCCAACAGAGGCCATTCTAGATCAATGGTCGGTCATCTTACTCTTAAAGGCTCTAAGTAAGGAGAGCCACCTCCATCTTTCTTCTCTGGATACTTAGGAATGAGGGAAGCTATAATGAATATTATGGCAAGTATAAAACAGTGCAGAGATTGAGGCAAAGAGGGGGTGCTGTTGAATAAGGGCATCTCATCGAGGTGGCTGATAGCATTTAGAACAAACATAGAGGCTGTCACTTGGTCTTGGTGTCTTCTTTGTCAGAGGGTTGACTTTACAATTAGCCTTAAACTTGGCCTCTTTTTCCATTTCCTGTTGCTATCAGGATAGAGTGGTAACTTTCATCCCTTCAGTGTAGTAGATTTAGAAAGTGCTTTCCTCAAAACAAGCTTTAAGATAGGCAGTGCAAATATTGCCCTTATTTTTCAAATGAGCAATTTAAGCCTTGGAGAAATAAAGCAACTTAAAAAAGTAAAACCTTACCTTCTGTCTTGGAATCAATACTGTGAATTGATTCCAAAGTAGAAGAGCAGTAAGGGCTAAGCCCCAGGAGTTGTGATTTGCCCAAGGTCACACAGCTAGTACGTATCTGAGGGCAGATTTGAACCTAGGACCATCCATCCCTCAGTCTGGCTCTCAATCTGTTGGTCCATCTAGCTGCCCCCAGCAATTTTTTTAACATTTAAAATTTCGAGTTTCACAAACACTAAATAAAACCATCATTTTAATATACAATGTGGAAGATGAGAGAACTGATTATTCACGGAACTACAAATCTCTATTATGTGGAACTTGACTTTCTTTAAAAATATTTAATTAATCCATCTTGTAACTTTTAAATATGTCCTGCTTACCTGTTTTTCCTTCTGTTCTCTCACATTTTGGAAGTCAGAATGGGGGATCCTTTTTCCTTAATTCCCTTCTCCTCTCTTCTTTCTCTTTTCTCTCCAGCTTAGGGGAAAAAAAAGCAAAATCCTTGTGGCAGTTATGTGCAATTAAACAAAACGTACTCCTGCACTGAGCATTTCCAAAAAGATAAGTCTCATTTTATATCTTGAGACCATCACCTCTCTGACTGGAGGTCAGTGGTGTACTTTCAGATTTTTTTGTTTTTCATTGTTGCTATTATGTATATTGCTCTCCTGCTTCTTTTCACTTTAGTCTGAATAGGTTCATACATGTCTTCTGTAAGGGTGAAAAAAGGGTTTTATGGGTTCAATATATTAAAAGGTGATCGCCAGAGGATTGAAATATTATCAATCCTCAATTAAGAATAATCTCAAGTCAAAATTGACTTTTATGGAAGTTTATTTACATAAGAAGAAAGAGAAGAAGTACAGAGATAAGAATCTATCCCACTAATTATTCCAGGTAGATCTTAACCCTCAGCTGAAGGTTAAAGGGCTGAGGCCTGGAGGTGAATGGAGCAAACTTCATTCACAGAGTCTATAAAAAGAAGTTTCTTAATAGAAGTTCAGGAAGATTCAGTCTTTAAACTCACCACATGGAACAGTCTCGGGCACGAACCAGCAAAACTCCCTCAAATCCCCTTCACCAAACCAGAAGCCGCCTCACTCACTCATCTCCCTCCTTGGAAGGGCCACATATATATCACTTCCAGTGCCTTCCCCTAGCCTTCGTGTCCAATCATAATAGACACTTTCTATGAGAAAGCGTAGGGGAAGGTGCGTTGATTCTGATTCATCACTCACTCTAGCACACGTAGGTTAGGACTTCCCAGAACTGGAAGGTACTCTCACCTTTGGTGATTAAATCTAAAGATGGGCAGTGTAGACTTAATCTAATTATCACACTTCCTAGATTTCTCTGAAACTATTCGTTTCCTCATGTCTTATGGTACAGTGGTATTCTATCATTCACATGCCATATTTTGTTCAATCATTCCCTAATTTATGGACACTCTTTTGGCTTCCAGTTCTTTGCCAGTAAAAAAAATGCCACCATATTTGGTGGCATATTTGATCTCTTTGGAAAGTGATGACACTTGTCTAAGGTCATTCAGCTTGTAAGTGAGAGAACTGGTCAATCTCCTGACTCCAAGACCAGGCCTTTATCATATTTTCCTTTTAGCCTGTAAGCAAGTACCTCCAAAGGAATTTTATTAGAAAATCTGAACTCGGTGTTACTTTCTTAGAGAGGTCTCTAACCTTTTGGTGAGGGGAAACTATTGTTTTTCCCCCCAAAATCTTTAGATCATTCAGGGTTGGGCTTGGTAGTTGAATGGCACAAAGGAGAGAGTGCTGCCAGTGAAGCTCAGGGCCTGAGGAGGGACAAGGAGAGAAAGGGAATGTTTACAATGAATTCTCTGGGTGGAGCAGGTAAGCCATTGGGTAATGCCTGAGAACTTGCTTCTCTGCTTGCTAGGAATTCTGGACCAGGAAATATGACCACTTTAGTTAATTTGGAAATCTGTATGAACTCTACTGGTAGAGTCTGATCTACCAGCTAGCTAGAAATCCCTATTTTAGGATTAAAGGATGAGAATGTGTGGATAGAGAAAATAATTTTATTTTTCAGTTGTGTCTCTCTGACTCCATTTAGGGTTTTCTTGGCAGAGACACTGGAGTGCTTTACCGTTTCCTTTTCCAGCTCATTTTATAGTTAAGAATCTGAAGCAAACAGGGTTAAGTGACTTGTTCAAGGTCACATAGCTAGGAAGTGTCTGAGGTTGAATTTGAAATTGGAAAGATGGATTTTCCTGATTTCAGGCCCAGTGTTCTATCTACTGTGCCACCTAAATAATCCCAGAAAAGGGAAAAAGGGATAAGAATGCTTATACTCAGAAGGCAGTTGTATGATGTAGTGAGCTCTGACAGACAATCTCATCTTTGATGTTTTCTATCTGTATGACCTTGGGTAAGTCATTTAATGTCACTAGGTTTCAGTATCTTCATCTGAACAATAGATGATTGATAGAGCCCCTTCCATGGTGTTAACCATCTGGCTGGGAATCCTCTGGCAGAGGGTTATAATCCCTTTGTGTAAATCCTTCATTTACTAAAAGATAATCCTTTCTTGTTATGATATTTTTGTGCCATAAACATGGTAGGTACAAATTTTCTCTGCTTTAAGGAACCTTGATAACTGAGGGTGAGTACCTCAAACATGGCTCTCCTTTTTATGACCGGGGGGGTGGTGGTGGTGGGATCCAGAGCTTCACTGATCCTTTACCATCAAGTAGGACCTGTTCTTCCTCCCCATTCCTTGTTACCTCTTTCTCTGGGGGCTGACAGTTGTGTGTTATAGAGGATAGAGTACCAGACCTGGAGTCAGGAAGACTCATCTTCTTGAGTTCAAATCTGGCTTCAAACACTTACTAGCTGTGTGACTCTGGGCAAGTCACTTAACCCTGTTTGTCTCAGTTTCCTCGAGAAGGAAATGACAAATTGTATCAGAATCTTTGTCAAGTAAACCCCAAATGGGGTCATGAAGAGTCAGGCATGACTGAACAACAATGACGACGACGACAACAACAACCACCACCAACAACCACCACCAACAACCACCACCAACAACCACCACCAACAACCACCACCAACAACCAACAACAACAACCACCAACAACAAACAACAACGAACTAATAATCAAGTTAGCATTACCTTTATTGTTCTGAAAGGCGAGACAATCTACTGCCTTATAACACCACTCCAAATCTGACAGTTAAATTATAAACTGCTAAAACCAGAACTCCCTTCCATGACCACTATTCCTTATTCTCTCATCCTCATCCAGTTTAGCACTATCCCTTCCATGTCCTCATCCCATTTTCTTCTGCTCTTCTGTTATCTCCTTGGGCACTCCTATTTTTTTAAACCCTTACCTTCTGTCTTAAAATCAATATAAATATCAGTTCCAAAGCAGAAGAGGGGTTAAGGAGTAGACAATTGGGGTTAAATGACTTACCCAAGGTCACATAGCTAGCAAGTGTCTGAGGCCAGGACCCAGGTCCTCATACTCCATGCCTGGCACTCAATCCACCGAACCATCCAGCTGCCCCTTTCCTGTTCTACGTTAATAAAACTCTCTGCATATTAAGGAGACTGGTGCTTCCCCCTTCCCTAGAAATTACATACATTTTGTATTAACTTATATATGTATGTAATATTTCTGCCACAAGCTCCTTGAGGTCAAGGATTCATCTGTGATATCTTTGTATCCCCAGCACACTACTATGGTGCCTGGTACATAGTTAATACTGTTGAATTGAATGGCTAGACAAAAATCTAAATTTATAATGTGGGTAAATTAGGAAGCAGTTGCATTAAAAAAGACTTCTTCATTTTTAGAAAAAGATTCACTGGAGGATTTCTTTTATGGAGTGAATTACTAGATATTATTTACTTGATTATTACTTATTATACTGAAATAATTCAGGTTCCTGTGCAACATTTTAGGAACATGCCTATTATGCAGAACAAAATGCATTATATCATTGCTATTTTTAGCTTTATATTTTTGATGAGTAGTGTATTCATTTGAACATTATGTCTAAACAAAATTTTGCCATCTCTTGCTGTTAGAAATCTGTTGATATGGCAATTGTATAGATGTCCGTAGATAGTTCTTTTGAATTTTTGCCAAACTATTTACTTGGGGGATAGATTTTTTTTTCAGAAGATGGATTTTAGGAACTATTTGTAAGACTCTGATGTGATGCATACTTATATTGTGCTGAATGCAATTTTCTGGTCTGATCTCATCTACAAATTCCAAGATTTTAGAAAATTAAAGAATGGCATAAAATGGTATATCAAGGCAGAGTTTGGGTCCAGTTTGTGTTGTATTGCTTAGTTAGAAAAGAGAACCCTAAAGATGTATCACACTCACACCCACAGATTTTAATGTTTTCTTTCTTCCCCCCTCCCTCCTTCTCTCCTTCCCTCCTTTC
>NW_025373516.1:0-5799 GCF_016433145.1 Gracilinanus agilis
ATATATATATATTTGTATGTATATATATGAATGGACTATAGTTAAATAGTAGTAAAAACCTTTTCTTTCAATTTTGTTTCTGTTTTTTCTAGAATGAAAATAACTGTCCATACTGATTAGTAATTTCTGCAGATTGTTTTTCAGGAGGTGTCCATTTAAATTCTGAAAATTAAAAACAAAAAAAAACAATTGTGGTCTAAGTATGCAAGGAAAATACAAATAATTATAGTCCTAAATGAGATCATAGACTTAGGAACTTAATTCAATCTACTGTACAATGTTGGTATTGCTTCTGACAGTTAGCAAGAGATTATAGTGCCTGCAAGATGAGAATCATTGTATTAGGTAATAGGGATACATATAAAATAATAGGATTGTACCTGACCTAAGGGAGCTAACATTGTAGGATAACACCAAATGGTGGCAATTAGCCCCCTTCTAAATACTCTCAATATTTAAAAGGTAAACATAACTTTTAAAAGCAGTTAAATGAATAAAGGTAAAGGTATTATATATTAAGAATAAAGGTAAAGGTATTAAATATTAAAAATAAAGGTAAAGGTATTATATGTTCATATGTAATATATTATCATAGTATATATTTTACATATATTATGTACATATATATAGAATTCAGATATAACAGATATACCTTTACCTTCTGTCTTAGAATCAATACTCTTAGTTGGTTGCAGTAAGTGCTTGTCAATGGAGGTTAAGTGACTTTCCCAGGGTCACAAAGCTAGAAAATGTCTGAGTTCAGAGTTGAACCCTGAAATTTCCATCTCTAGGCCTGGTTTTCAATCCACTGAGCCACCTAGCTTTCTAAATATATTTTTAAGATAACATTTTGGCACAATTTTCAAAAATTGTTTTCTGACCTTTTTTAATCTATGTTCTCTACATCCCTACCCAAGATGGCAAGTAATTTGATATAGACTGTATATGTGCTATTAAACAATACATATTTCCATATTTTTCAAGTTGTAAAAAAAAGATATCACACTAGAGAAAAATTCATGAAGTGAAGAATGGGATACTTCATACTGCATTCAAACTCCATCAGTTCTTTCTTTAGCAGTAGATAGCCTTTTGTTTTGTTTTGTCTTGATTCACTTGGAGTTGTCTTGGACCTTTGTACTGCTAATCATGGTTGTCATTCACAGTTGATCATCTTTATTGTTGTTACTGTGTCAGTGTTTTTCTGATTCTTCTCATTTCACTTTGCATCTCTTCCTATGTCTTCCCTTGGTTATTTGGGGTGGGGATCATCTTTTTTGTCATTTTTATGATAATATTATTTCATTATAATCATATACCACAACTTTTTCAGTTATTCCTATTCCTGTTATAATTTTTTTTACATCTTTTTGTACAAGTCAGACCTTTTTTTCCTATCTTTGATCTCTTTGGGATACAGACCTAGTAGTGGTATTCCTGGGTCAGAGGGTATGCACAATTTGATGATCTTTTGGGCAAAGTCCTAAATTGCTCTTTAGAAAAGTTGTATCCATTCACAGATCCACCAACAGTGTTAGAGTGGAGCACTTTTCCCACATCTCCTCCAACATTTATCATTTTCCTTTTTTTTGTCATATTTGCCAGTCTGATAGGTGTGAGGTGGTACCTTAGAGTTGTTTTAATTTGCATTTCTCTAATTAAAAATAATGTAGATCATTTTAAATATGATTGAAAAGTTTTAATATCTTCTTCTTACAATTGCCTGTTCATCTTCTTTGTCCATTTATCATTTGCAAAAAGCTTTGTGTTCTTATAAATTTGACTCCATTCTCTATGTATCTGAGAAATGAGGCCTTTTTCAGAGATATCTGCTATAAAAAATTTTCAGAGTTTGTTGTTTCCTTTGTAACATTGTTTGCATTTATTTCATTTATGGAAACTTTATAAAATTAATATAGTCCAAGTTATCTATTTTCCATCTCATAATATTCTCTGAATTTGTTCAGACGTAAATTCTTCCCTTATCCATAGACCTGACAGGTAAGCTATTTCATGCTCCTTAATTTGTTTATTGTTTCACTCTTTGTCTTCTACTCATATATCCATTTTGACTTTACTTTGGTATATAGTGTAAGGTGGTGATGACAAACCTATGACACGCATAGCCATTTTCGATGATACACAGCCGCACACAGAGAAGTATGGGGCTGCATGTGAGGATGAAACATTTGCTGTAGTGTAGTGTAGACACTGTGCTCTATAGATGACATTTCTGTCTATATTAATTTACCTATTTTGGTTTATTAAATGCAGTTATATGTTACAATAATACATTTTTCTTAAACTATAAATATCGCAAAATTATGATTTTTTTTTCTCAAAGTGACACACCATCAGAGTTATGCTTGTTTTTTTGGCAAATTTTGACACACCAAGCTCAAAAGGTTGCACATTACTGGTGTAAGGTGTTGGTCTCTGCCTAGTTTTTGCCATAATATTTTCTAGTTTTCTCTGCAGTTTTTTGAATAGTGAGTTCTTCTTCAAAAAGTTTGAATCTTTGGTTTATCAAACAATAGGTTACAATGTCATTTACTACACTGCATTGAGTGCTTAATCTGTTCCCATAATCCACTACTCTATATCTTAGCCAATATGAGATTGTTTTGATGACTATGCCTTTATAATACATTTTTGAGATGTATTAGATGTACTAAATCACCTGTAATTTTTTCATTAATTCCTTTGATATTATTGGATTTTTCTTCTTCTAGATTGTTTCTAAAATTATTTCTTCTAGTTCTATGAAATAATTTTCGAGTAGTTTGGTATGAAACTAAATAGGTAATTTAATTTAGGTAGAATTGTCATTTTATTATATTGACTCATTCTATCCAAGAACAATTAATGATTTTTCAATAAGGCATGTTAGTATTAAGAAAAATTTTCTTTATATCATATACTAATCTGGTTGCTTCTAATAACTTGACATTCCATATCTGGTCTCCATATCTGACTGTAATGATGAGTAAATCACCTAACCATTGTCTGCTTCAATTTCCTCAACTGTCAAATGAGGAATTATACAAGTCTTTGTGAAAATCAACTTAGCTAATATTTCTACAGCACATGTCACAGGTCCTGGGAAATAGTAGGTGTGCAGTAAATGCTTATTTCCTTCCATCTCTCTGTCTCTTACGTTTGTTAACATACTTCAATATTTGACTTGTTTCTCTTCTTATATAAAGCAATTCTCCACCTCTTCACTGCAGTTTTCATTATTTTCTTCCTCCTTATATTATCACTAACTTACATACCTATTGAAACTTCTTTCCTCCTCAAATAGAATGTAGTTTTCTTGAGTTCAGAGATGGATTTTCCTTTTTGCCTTTGCATCTCCAGCACTTACTATAGTGTTAAATTGAACTGTGTGTGGCTCTGTGACTCTCTCTTAATTCCTACCCTCTTTTACCTGCCTGTAAAATTTGAAACCGTTGAACAGCCACTTCTTCTTAAGACCATCTTGACTTCTTTTAAATTGTTATCTCCTAACACCACTACTAACTCTAGTGAATCTTTTTTATTGCCTTTCACTAGCTCCACCTGAGCATTAAGAGACTGATGCTCCCAAAGATTGTTGCCTTTTTTTCTTTCTCAGTCCTATTGTCTACCTATTCTGTTTACCTTTGTAATACTTTCATCCAGTGTTATTTGGTTTTTATTCCATTGCAGAACAGAAGTCCAAGGGAAAAACATGTGGGCTAAAAACCTGTAAAAATCAGATTAGAATATGAAATCCCTTAGCGTGCCAAAGTCACAGTGAGAGTTCAAAATTTGTTACCTCACAGCAAACTCTGTTTGCTTTCCAGTGTATTAGTGCAAAACTGTTTGTAACCTCTCACCTAATCACTCTGTTTCACTTCTCTCTGGAGATAACTTTCAGACAATCCACTTTCTCAACTCACCTTCGATTCCTTCTCCTTTCTAGTTGGAGGCCTGGAATGGGGAGCATTGAGAACTTTCTTTATAGAGAAATTTCATCCTTCCTAGAAACTCCATTTTCTATCACTTTCCCCAACAGATAGAAAGCTTGACTATAAATCCAGGGCACAACATGCTTCCATTCTGAATATCCACTGGTGTCTCATCTTTTCAGCTTCCCAATGTATGTTGTCTACTCCCATTACTTTCTAAGTTTCTTGAGTCAATTCTCATGATTGTTTCGTTTACTTATTTGTGTCACCAGGGTTTAGCACAGTGTGTGGAATATAGTAGATTATTAATAAATATTCATTATGTTATTATTATTAAAATTGAAAATAATTGACATTTGACCTTACCTCTGAACTATATTACACTTCAGCTCATAGGTCTCCAAATTCTAAAAGCAGTTATTTGCTTAATTCAAAACCTTAATACTTTTACTAAAACAATCACAAAAGGCCTACTAAAATCATCACTTATGACATTATTTAATTGTCTTAAAATTACAATTATGATTAACTCATTACGACTACTAACCTCAAAATTTAATCCTCATATAAGTGGGATAGGGGATTTTTCACTCACAGAGGCTAGTCTAAGTCTAGAGAAAGTAATTAAGTGGTTTATAAAATTACTTTGGCTACTTTAATTCATAAAAAAGTTAGCAGATATGAGAAGTATTATAATTTTGTCAAGTTTGAGAACAAGTTAAAATAGTTAACTATTTCTCAAAACACAATCCTGTGACTTAGAAGACAGGTCAAAATGAGTTTCCTGAGGCAAAAAGAGTCTAAGTATCTTTCTCAGGTTCACACATCTACTAAATTACATTTGAACTCACACTTTTGACTGCCAGTCCAGCATTCTGTGCATTATAATTATATTTCATTTGGAGTCACATAAAAGGCAAATAAAGAAGAAGATTTGGGGTTGGGATAGCTATTCTTGAACCTAACTCTAATTGCAATTAACTCAAAATGGGAATAATACCCACAATGAGCTATAGGAACCTTCATTATTCAATTTCACCAAACCTTTTAGAGACTACAACCCTCATGCCACATGTGAGTTGCCCTCTTACCTCAGGCAGGGGAAGGAAGAAGCACTCCCATTGGGCTGCTAGGCAGAGGGGCAGGTGATGTGAAAAATATCCTCAGGTACATGTGGAGAGGTGGAAGGGAGCAGCCCTCTATGACACATGTGCCATAAGTTTGCCAACATGGTCCTATATGGAAGTTGAGTAAAGAGAATATATGATAGACCAAAAGGAGGGTGAATTGTGGGAGTTTTTGTAAAAAAAATCTGATCTGTAAATAGGTTATATCTAAAAGGAGAGAGAGACAAGTGTAAAGAGGGAGAAAATAAGAATTAGAGAAATTTAATTAGTAATCATAAATATGAATGTGAATGGGATGAACTCACAATGAAGTAGAAAAGGATTGCAAAGTAGATTACAATAAAGAATCCATCATATTTTGTCTACAAGAAAAAACACTTAAAATAGGAGCAGAAAACCCAAAAATTAATTGGAAAATAATCTTATTTTAAGAACAAATTATTCAAATAACAAATTATATAAATAGGCAACAATTTTATTTAAAGAGACAATAAGGAGAAAACATAACAACAGTCATGGGATGCAACTGAAGTGGTACTTAAGGGGAAATTCATATTTATAAATGCTTACATCAATAAAATAGGCAAAGAGTACATCATTGAATTGGGCATGCAACTAAAAACTAATGTAGGCAAGATTAGAGAGAAAGCAGAAAATTGAGTGGGGGGAATTATGGGGAGAGAGGGAGGGAGGGAGAGAGAGAGAGAGAGAGAGAGAGAGAGAGAGAGAGAGAGAGAAAG
>NW_025373517.1:0-1687 GCF_016433145.1 Gracilinanus agilis
TCTCTCTCTCTCTCTCTCTCTCTCTCTCCTCTTTGCCATTTCTCTTCCTCTCCCTGTCTCTGTCTCATTCTGCTTCTCTCCCTTCATCCAACTGTCTCTCACATCTCTTTTCTTTCGCATCCTCTCTCCCTCATATATATTTATTCGTTTCTCTTCTTGCCAACTCTTTTCTCCATCACTTTCTGCCTATATCTGTCTCTTTTTCTCTCGGTCTCTCTCTCTCCCTCTTCCGATGTCTTTCTGTTTCTTCTGTCTCTCCCTCACTTCCTCTTTCTCTCACTGGAACTCTATGACTCTTTCTCTCTTTGCCTCATTATCTTTCTCTGTGTCTCTTCATTTCTATTCTTCCCCTTCTTTCTCTCTCTTTCCTTCTGTCTCCCTCGCCTCTCAATTTCTCACTCTGTCTCTCTTTCTGTTTCTCTGATTTTGTCTGTGTCTTTGTTTATGTCTCTCCTTTGTCCATGTCTCTCCCCTTGCTTATCTCCCTATCTCTGTACCCCTGTCTGTCTCCCTGTCTTTCCTATGCCTGTCATTCTATCTCTCGCTCCCCCTTTCTTTTTCTCTTGTTCACATCTCTCACTTTGTTCTCTTCCTCTCTGTCTCTCCCTGTACCTCTATCGCTCTCCTTCTCTCATTCTTTTGCCTTCTTCTCTCTATATCTCTGTCCCTCACTGACTCATCTTTCACAGTCTCTTTGACTGTGTCTCATTCTCTATCTTCTCTCCTTTTTGTGTCTCCATCCCTCTAGGTCTCTTTCCCTCTATCTCTATTTCTCTCTCCCTCTCTGTGTCTTATCTGTCTCCCTGCACTTTGTCTTTCTCTTTACACATACACACACGTCTCTGAATCTCACCTTCCCTCTCCCTCTGTCTCTTTACCTCTCTATTTCTCTCTCCATCTTTGTGATCTCTGGCTTTGTTTTTCTATCTCTTCCTATGTTTCCTAAATCTCTAATCACTCTCTCTGCCTGCCTTTCTCTGACTTGGTCTGTGTCTCTCCATCCTCTTCTGTCTAAATCTCCTCTCCACCAATCTCTGACTCTGTCTGTCTTCCTTTCCCTCTCTTTCTATCTCACACTCCTTCTCTGTCCCTCTTTACATCTCTCTCCATTTCCCCGCACTGAGTATGATCTCCTTCACCCATGATTTTCCTTACTGTAGCTAAAACAAATCCATCCACAGATATTTTCCATAACGCAAACCGGTTTTCAAGTGTCATTTACATGAAGTATCAGTGAAAAAAAGAGGTGAAGAGTCAATAAAATTCAAGTTTTAAAAAAAAAGCATTTCAAAGTCAAGTACGTAACGCTGAGGAAAAGAAGTACAAGAGGCAGTGGGGCTCAGAGATTGTCTTACAAACGATGGTTAGTGAAAAATATAAAATCATTTTTTTTAATGAGCAGAAAGATTTACCTCAGATGTTGGAACAAACCGACTCCATTTTTCTCCGATCAAAAAAAAAAAAAAAAAATGAAACAAACAGGAACCGCCTAACAAGCAATGGGAAACAAAGATTCTGATTGGACCGCATCAGTCTTCTGCAGAGCAGACAAATCCAATGCCCCATCCAGCGGCGGGGTGGGTGTGGGGGAACAATACAGGGGTCTCTGCAGGACCCAGAGAGCCAGCATACGTCATCCATCTGGAGAAACCAAGGCTCAAAAAGGGAAACTCGTAGACAATCGCCG
>NW_025373518.1:0-4856 GCF_016433145.1 Gracilinanus agilis
AGGGAAGGGAAGGGAAGGGAAGGGAAGAGAAAAGAAATTATCACCACCAAGGACTGAAATTGGAATCTGAGGACCTGGATTTGAATCTCAGCTCTGATGCTTTCTTTCTACTTATGTGGCACAGGGAAGTCATTTAGCCTCTGTGACCTCAATTTCTTGATCTGTAAAATGAAAAAGTTAGACTAGGTGACCTCTAATATTCATTCCAGCTCTAAATCAGATCCTACAGACTTTGCAAAAGTAGATACCTTTCCACAGATAAATGTTCATGGGCAAAATCTGCCTCTACGCAGGAAAATGGAACCCAGAAATAGCTTTTGGGATGCAGGGGGCTAGTAAGAGCAGAGAACTTCCAGCACAGTTCCTCAAACAACCTGTTTCAACTTGGTTCAGCAGGTGGGGATCGAGAGGCAGAATGCTTTTGGCAGGTCAACTATTAAAGTTACATATTTGACATCTTGGCATGATTCCAGAAGGGAGTGTGGTATAGGGAAAAGAATCCTGGCTTTTGAGTCAGAAGACATGGGATCCAATTCCTTCTTCTCCTTACTATCTATGTGGCCTTACTCTCCCTGGGCCTCAGTTTCCTAATCTGTAAAATGAGGGGGTTTGTATTGGGTGCCATCTGAGGTCCTTTCCAGTTGCAGATTTATGATCCTGGGAACCCTTCTTTCACATTCTATCCCAAAGAAGACCGTATAGACACTGCAGGAAAAGAACCTAATTTCAGCAGCCTTCAAGGGAACAAACACCCCCCAGAAATCAGGCCCAAGCAAATGTAGAACAGATTACGAAACAAAGCTAAATAGAAAAAAGTTCTAGACGCAGTAATAATTGTTAACATTTATATAGCACCTACTATGTGCCAGGCATTGTGCTAAGGGTTTTATAAATAAAAAAGTGAGGCAGAATTGTGTGTTGTTGTTTTGAGTAATTTGCAGAAGGGCATCCAGCGAGTATCTGAATCCTGATTTGAATTCAGGTCTTCTCGTCTCTAGGCACAGTGCTCTTATCATCAGAGAACTATAAAATGAGGGTGGGAAGGAGGCACTTATTAACAGAGCTCTGTTCACTGGGCCCCCTGGCTGAAATTTACATGATAGCCAAACCCTTCATTAGGATATTTTTCAAAGTGAATTTTAAAAAGGAAAAAGAAAAGTTGGTTCCATTTCAGCATGAAGTATCCAAGAGACTTGAAGTTAAATGTTTCTCATTCATAAAATGACTAGGTTGGACTAGATGGCTCTGAATCCCCTTTCAGTGCTAAATCTCTGACCCTATATAATCGTTGGTCTTCATCTGTGAAGGGAGTTTCCACACCTGGATTAAAAAAGACCTTTTGCTTGATTCTTTTGTGAAATTTCTTCTAAGTCCTATGTTTGCTTTATGAACTGAATTAAAAATTCTTTCTTTTGATATTTAATTAGACTAATTACTTATTTCTGTTTTGGAAAAAATGTGTTTTTTTTTAAAATAGAGATAATATATGTACAACCAATATCATATTACCTGCCTTCTTGGGGAAAGAGGAAGGGTGGGAAAGAAAAAACATGGTTTGCAGAAAACCAGGAAATGAATATTAAAAATTATTGACATGCAATCTGAAAAAAATAATAATTTGTTATAATAAAGAAATAAAGCGAGAGATGGACGAGTAAACTATGCATAGAGAGGACTTGAGACCATAAAACTGGAGCTAAAAAGAACTTAGAGGTAATCTTGTCTGTCCTTCTTCATTGTACATTGTTGTTGCTATTCATCTTTCATTTTCAACAAGGAGCAATGACATCACAGGGTGATGTCTTGACTTGAGCATGAATAGGATTGAAGTGGCAGAGTTTTACAACACAGTGCATCCTGGTCTGCTTTTATCACTAACTTTATTCCATCAAATGGTCATTAACATATTTTAGGTGTTTTTTTTTAAAAGATAGTGGACATCTTTTTAAAATTTAAATAATCTCTAGAAGGAAGCCAGAGGCAAACTAGCCCATATTAAATACCTTCTTGACCAAAGAGATGGCCAGTGGTAATAGCTCATCACTAAGTCACAGCTAAAATGAATTAGAAAATTAGAAAAAAATATATTTGGCATTTAATGTAGATTGGGTGAGTGAACAGTAGTTATTATAATTGCCTTTTGTTTAATTCAATAGCATTCATTGATCCTAGACACTAGTTTTTGAATTAGGGTCCATATTTCTACATAAAATTTGGACCTTGGATTTCTTTGGTGTAGAGACCATATTGGAAACTTAAATGCTTATTCCCCACCCCACCTCCATTGACCTTTTTGACAGTCTGGTGAAATCCATGAGTCCCTTCCCCGAAGATTTTTAAAGGGATAATATAAAATTCATAGGGTTCCAAAGAAAACCAGTTGTATTGAAAAATATTTATCAAAATACATATTATTTTTCATTTATGGACCTTCGGTTACAAGAGAAAGAATTATTTACCAGTTCCTATGCAGTAGACTGTATTAGTGATCCTGAAAAAAAGACATTTGGATTGTTCCTTTTTGAAAGGTTGAGATACCCAACCTTTCACAGGCTGCTCTTTCACTTCCTTTTTCTTTCATCATGAAGCCCAGGTGATTGTTTATTTGTCTCTGGATGCTTGGCTTGCAATTTGCTTTCACAACATTTTATATTATATGGGCAAGTAATTAGGCACATCTGTACTCCCTCTATTCATCTTGTGTCCTGAAGAGATTGATAAGTGGTACCTCAGCCCATTAAAAACCCAGTAATAGTTTTATATTTTCCTTAAAAGTGAACAATTCTTGTATAACTTACTATTGGCTCAGGCTGTTCATAGACCTAAAGTCTCCATGCAGGTATATTAAAAACACAAACACAAACCAAGGGATTATCAAAGGGAAACTCTTCTGCTGGATTTACAATTCCCTCGCCCCTTATTTGCTACACTCACATCTGTCACCATCACCCGTAGACGTCCTTGAGACTTGGGAAAGTTCAATAATCACAGCATCTTGCCAAGTCTGAAAGAAGCAGAAAAAGACACGTAGGCACCAGAAGGAGGACAGGATGCCAGGATGTCTCTGAATCCACCTGTGGTGGGGAATTCCCAAGGAAGCAGCCTGTGGTGACCATGTCCAGCCCCTGTGACAGGAGGAAACCAGAATGAATTTGTCAAGGATGCCAGGATGCTGTTAATGTTGACTCAAGGGGTCTCACGACCATTATGAGGTCCCTGGGACCTCTGACAAAGGTGTGCTCTGGAAAACAGGGAAAGATTTGCAAGCATTTTTAACCTGAGACTCATGAACTTGTTATATGTTTGTATTGTACATGTGTACCTATGTATGTGCATATGTATGTATGATCAAGGGAGCATGGGTTTATGTGTAGACAAGCATGCAAACATCTATATAAAACTATGCTCCCATACTACTATACACATAGGTGCGTATATCTATCTATCTATCTATCTATCTATCTATATCTATATCTATATCTATATCTATATCTATATCTATATCTATATCTATACATATATAAAAGCATGCTCCTATGCTCCATTGTAATTGTCCAAACTTTCCTTCCTTCAACTTATAACCTTTTTCTATCCTCATTTTTTCTTTCCTCTTTCTCTCTGGTTTTAGAAGAAGAGGGGTTCCTTCTCCTTCCAAAACTACTTCCTCATACTGGGCTAGAGATAATATTGCTTCTTGAGTTCTCTAGGACTCTCTTCCATTGACAATTCTCTATCTCTGTCTTTCTCTTTTTCTCTCATCTCTTTCATTTAGTCTTTCTCTTTCTCTTATCTTTCCTTCCTTCACTCTCTGATCTTCTCATTCCTCTCACTCCATCTCTTTCTCTGCTTCTTTCATTCTCTCTCATCTAATTTTTCTTTCTCTTTCTCATCTCTAATCTTGAGGGGGCAGAGCTAAGATGGTGGCTTAGTAGCAGCAAAAGCTGGAACTTCTCCAAGACTCCTCTTAAATCCATTTCTAATCTCTTCCTCTGACTCTCACTTTCTTTTTCTTTTTTTTTCACTTTCACTCTCAACACTTAACTCTCTCATTTATCTCCCTTTCATTTTTCTCTCTTCTCTCCAATCTTGTCTTTTACTATCCATTTCCCTTTGCCCAATTCAAATGATCTCCCCTAACCTAAAAAAAATGAAACCCTAAAATGCTTCCTTTGTTCCTTTTACTCCCTCAATTGATTGTCCTACTTGTCTCTCATTTTCATCCCCTCACTTCTAGGGAAAAAAAAATCACAGAATCTTCTAGTGGAGTGTGACCTCAGAATCCCAAGCCTTATCTGGTCAGCAAATTCTGCAGTAGAACAAACCAAGTGGTCATCCAGCCTCCTCTTCCAAGTGAAAGTTTCTGATATGATTTATCATTATTCCATACTTCTAAGTGCCAGCCCAGGCCAACTTCATCTTATTTCACCTCAGGTTCCTTTGTTGCACTAATTATAATCCTCTTACTTTCCATCTTGGAATCCATACAAGTATAGCTTCCAAGGCAGAAGAGTAATAGGGCCTGGGCAGTTGCGGTTAAGTGACTTGTCCAGGGTCACACAGCTAAGAAGTGTCTGAGGCTTGATTTGAACCCAGGTCCTCCCCTCTACAGACCTAGTTCTCTCTCTCCCTAGTTGCCCCTGATTGATAATCTTAAGCAAAGGTTTCTGGATCACATTTTCTACATAGGGAGTGGAAGAAACAGTGATCATAGTGGATGAGGGAGGATAACTGTAGCTCTGGCCCACTTAGTATTCATGTAATCGCTGTACCACCTAGCTACCTTCAAAATCTGAAATCTAATCCCTAATAGGCAAATATACGTATTTGTATATAAAAGTATATAAAAAGTATTTTAT
>NW_025373519.1:0-2523 GCF_016433145.1 Gracilinanus agilis
TCTTATCAATCAGTGGTGAGCAAACTACACAGCTGAGGGGTAAATTCCCCACCCTACCTGCTTTTTTATACATCACAAGCTAAGTATTTTTTAAATACTTAGTTTGATTGTATCTAATATGTAAAATCTATTCTTCAAATGAGGTAATTGTCTTTCTGCCCTTTGCTATGGTCAGATAACAAATGGACTATTGTGTTTGGTTCTAGGTGCACAAGACATTGAAAAGTTAAAGACATTTAAAAGGACACAATGGAGATGGTAAAGGTTCTTCACTCTGCACCTTATGAAGATCAGTTAAGGGCACTGGGACTAAATATTCAGAAGCATAGAAGACTAGAGAAAGATTTAATATCCATCTTCAAGTATTTAAAGGGCCAATTTGTGGAAAGAGGATGAGAGTTGAATAGATTAGACCTAGAGATGTAGAACCAGGAACAATAAATGGCTGGAAGTTGCAAGAGAGCAAAGTTAGGCTGGATTGCAGGAAAACAACGACAACAACAAGAAAATAACTTTCTAATAACTAGTTGTCCAAGAGCTTGATATTCTTCTTTGAAGTATAATAGATTTCTACTTGTTGGAGATCTCCAAGCAGCAGTTAGATGGTCATTTATTTGGAAATTTTTAGTGGTATTATTTTTAGGTATGCATTGGACTAGATAACTCCTGAAGTCTCACAAAACTAAGAATAATTTGATCCTATGATTCCATGAATCTTGTAGCTGAACAGAATAAGTCACAAATGGGAAAGTCAAAGCATAGCTTTAAGGATATATAAACATTTTAAGAAATAGATACTTAATGGATAGTAAAATGAATTTACTTCTATTAGCAGCGGTAATAAGAAATGAAAGCAACTAAAAGCCCTAACATGGGCAAAGAGGAGACAAAACTCTTTCAATAAAGAGATGGCATGATGGTTTACTTAAATAAACTAACAAGAGATGAACAAAGAAAGCAATGGAAGAAATTAATAGTTTCAGTAACATCAGACAAGTATCAAGATGGGACCTCTTATTTCAATAGTCTAGGGAACTTCTAGGGGAGGAAATTCCCTCTATCAAAGTAGTTGGAAAGTAGTAGATTATAAAACATAGTCATAAAAACCCCATTTATGGTACTAATGAAAGCTATGAAAGAAAAAATATAAAGGAAAGTGGTATTCAAAATAACTATAAAATACAAGAAATGTATAGGATCCCCTCTACAAGACATTATCAATGTTTGTTTATTAATAGATATTATGATTGCATAATCACAAAACCATTCATAAAGAGATGAAAAATGACTGAATAGCTAAATGGATATTAATGGTTTATGGTTGTTTCATGTCACTATACCAAACATAAATATGCTATCTAGGTTGATTTAATGAATTAGTGTTATATCAAGGGGATATTTTATAAAGCTGGAAAATATATAGCGAAATTTATTTGAACAGATAAAAATTCTAGAATCTCATAAGAAACAATAATCCTAACTACAAAACAAAAATCATCAAATGATTTGGTACTGGTTAAAATAAAAGAAAGATAGCTTAATTGAGCAGACTAGATAAGAAAGATTAGGAATATTGAAACAAGTAACAATGTTCAATGATAAATTCAAAATAGGTGCATGATCTTAATAACATGATGATGATGAGAGTGATCATAAAAGAAAATCAAAAGAGATTCCTTTTAGAGCCAAAGCTATTAGAAGAATAAATCACACAAAGGGTAAAGTCATCTTAAAAGATAGGTAACTTTGCTTATGTGAAACTGAAAAATTTTAGCACGAAACAATTCAATGAAATAAAGACAAAATGGGAAATGAAATAATCAATCAAGGAAATCAAGGCAAAAGAAAATATTTACCTCATATATCCCTGATAAGAATGAATATCCCAGATACAGAGGTAACTACACTGATATATTGAAAACAATTCCCCTTTGGAAACATAATCAAAGGACATGAACAAATGATTCTCAAAAGAAGAATTGGGAATTATGAATAGCCATAAGAAAACGGTTCCAAAACTGTAATGATAAGAAAAATGAATATCAAAACAACTGTGAGCTTTGTCTCAGATACAGCAAATTGGCAAAGATGACAAAATATGGAAATAATCAATTGTGGAGAGGGTGTAGAAAGACAGAAATGTTAATACACAGTTTTTAGAGATATAAAATGGTCTAATCATTCTGGAAAGCAATTTGGAATGATGAGAAGAAAATGACTAAACATTCCATACTTTTTAATTGAGCTACTCCTACTAGTTATATATTCCAAAAACTTTAGTGACAGAAAGCTCTCCTATCTACAAAAATATTCATGCAGGAGGTTTTTTTTTGTATTAATGAAGAATAGAGCCAATGTTGATGTGTATCAATTGAGGAATGGCTAAACAAAATGTGGAATTTTACCATGAGGCTAAGAAACCATGAATATGATGAATAAAAGAAAACATTTATTTTGTCAGGTTGTGAAACCTTTGTGTGCTCTCTCTCTTCTCTCTCTCTCTCTCTCTCTCTCTCTCTCTCT
>NW_025373520.1:0-3131 GCF_016433145.1 Gracilinanus agilis
GGGGGGAGAGAGAGAGAGAGACAGAGAGACAGAGAGAGAGAAAGGGCTGCATTTAGAGTCTAGAAGGCCAGAGTTTAAATGCTGCCCTCAGACACTTGTGGGGCCCAGGCCAGGGCACCAATCACCATTCTGGGCTTTATGTATACTGAAGGGGTAGGGCTCATTGGCTATCCTTCTGGTTCTGAACCCAGGATATGTGTGACTTTGAGCAAGTCCTTTCCCCTTCCTGAGCCCTAGTTTGCTGCATCTGTGAAATATCAAAAGTGGTAGGAAAAAAGGAGATACAGCTGAGCAAAGTCATCCCTGAGATGTTTAGAGATGGACAAGGAAGGGATGAAAAAGGGGAAAGACCAGGCCTTGTCCCTGAAGCAGACTTTCCCTCCTTTGTGAATTGTGGCCAGTGAGGGGGGGTCACCCCAAGGCGGACTCTTCACAGCCCAGTCCTGGGTGTGCAGGTAGAGCCAGGAAGACTAACCAGGCCAGATGACACACAGAGGAGATTCAGAGAGAGGCCACCCCAGTAAACAGTTCTCATAACAGGAGAAAATATTCAACAAAAAAAATTCTTATTTCAAAAGAAGAGACCAAGAAAATATTAGTAGCTCCTGGTTCACATCCTTCAACACAGCTGCTTTCCAGACAGTGCCTGGCAAGGATAGCTCGGCTAGCATTTGCACACAGGTTTGGAAAACACTTTATATATGTTATCTGTTTCTCATAACAGCCTTGTGAAGAAGGTCCTAGATTACCACCCCCATTTTAAAGATAATGAAAATGAGGCAGACATTTTAATTGACTTGCCCAGGATCACACAGGAAATGTCTGAGTTCAGATTTGAACTCAAGGAAGATGAGTTCCTGACTCCAGGTCCGGCACCCTCTACACTACCACCTTGATGCCTAGACTGGTATGAACTGATACCAAAGCATAAACAGGAGAACCACGTGCAAAATGACTACAATAATATAGGTCAGAGGATTTATCCGAGGCAGTGATTCCCAAAGTGGGCGCCACCGCCCCCCCCGTTGGGTGCTGCAGCAATCTAGGGTAGCGGTGATGGCCACACTTTTTTTGTATTACATTCTATTCTGAGTTCAACAAATAATTTTGTAATTTCCAGGGCACTGAGTAATATTTTTTCTGGAAAGGGGACGGTAGGCCAAAAAAGTTTGGGAACCACTCAGTGTTCAAGCTGAGTCTGATGCATTTCCCCAATGACTTCAATGAAATTACAGGGCAGGAATTTAGAGCAGGACTCCGTAAATTGATATGGTTTAAAAACAATTTCTTTTGGTCTTTTGATTTCATTGTAATTGATTTCCATTGTAATCTCGTATACTTTGGTTTACGTATTTAAAAAACGTTATTCTGAAAAGGGGTTCACAGGCTTTAGTGCACTGCCCAAAGGGTCCATGAGAAAAAAGAAGATTGAGAACTTGGGAGCATCTGAGGGGCTCCTCTCTTTGGCAGGGCAGCATGACTTGTTGAGAAACACATTGAACTCTTCACTGGGTTTCAGAGCCTGACCAGGACTTGTGAAGACTGATTTTTGTGCAAAGACCCTCTGATTTATCAAAGTAGATAGAAAGCCACACCTAAAGATGGGAGGTCCTGGGTTCAAATGAGGCCTAGATACTTTCAAGCTGTGTGACCCTGAGCAAGTCTCTTAACTTCCATTGCCTTAGATCTGAGACTGAGCATTGATTCTAAGTCAGAAGATAAGGGTTTAGATAAATAAATAAATAAACTAAAAGTGAGCTGATTAGGAATGACTCAACTACTATCTGCAATGCAAGGATCCAAGACATCTCCAAGGAGGCTCTGGACTAAACAGGTTCTTCCACCACCATAGAAAGAATTGACAAAGTCTGAATGCAGATGGAAGCCTGCCATTCTTCATTTATTTCCTTCACGAGGTTTTTCTTGTAGGTGTGACAGGTCTTCTTACACAACAGGACAAATATGGAAATATGTATTGCATGATAGCACATACATAAGCTATATCAGATTATCAGCTGCCTCAGGGAAGGGAGAGGGGAGGGAGGGAGGGAATCTGCATCACAAAATGTCCGAATACAAATGTCAAAAATTGTTTCTCCATGTCATTGAGGGGAAAAATTACAATAAAAAAAAAATGAGCCAATTGACCGGCTTCCCCATTCAGAAGACAGAGCAGTGCTCAGCTGGTATTCTGGAGGCAGAATGGGGACAGGATTCTCCTTTCCTCCCATCTGAAAATGGCTGATGAGGGGGCCAAGACCTCCTGCCCAAGCATCCTGAGAGGAGGCTTTCCCAGTTTTAGAGAAGGGAGCAGCCAGGGCCCTATAAGATCTTCTGAAGATGCAGAAGGAAACACGGGTGTGCCCTCTTGGCCATGCGGCCTGCCTCAAGAGGTAACCCCAAGTTTGAGCTATCCCAGGTTCAGTAGATCCTGGGTTGGAGAGTTCAGCCACTGGCTTTTTAGAGTAGAGGTTCGTAGCCTTTCTTTGGGTTATGGACCCTCTTGGCAGGATCTGGTGAAATTTATGGACCACTTCTTTTTCCCCACAGTAGACAGAGTGATGGACTTGCAGTCAGGAAGACTCCTCTCTCAGATACTCTGTGACCCTGGGTTTACTGACCCGACTTCTTGTTCCTTACTTAATCTCACTTAATTTTTATGTGCTTCACTTTCCTCATAGGTAAAACGAGGATAATAATAACACCAACCTCCCAGGATTGTTATGAGTAGAAATTAAGATAATTATAAAATAGTGTACAACTATAAAAATGCAAACTATTCTTATTTCTTTAAATCTTTTCTGTACCAGCATAGCATTAAGGCTATTCATCTGTTACCTCTCATTCAGGTTATGTAACCAGTACACCTTTTATGCTCCCTGTGTGTGTCTTTTATTTTATTAATTTATAAATTTGTGTTTATTTTTATTTGGCCCCTCTCCTCCCAACACCATAGCAGGCATCATCCAGCAAAATATATAGATGATGGGGGGCAGCTGGGTAGCTCAGTGGATGGAGAGCCAGGCCTAGAGACGGGAGGTCCTGGGTTCAAATCTGGCCTCAGGCACTTCCCAACTGTGTGACCCTGGGCAAGTCACTTGACCCCCATTGCCCACCCTTACCACTCTTCT
>NW_025373521.1:0-5954 GCF_016433145.1 Gracilinanus agilis
ATAATATATTAATATGAAATATATTTATATATTTAATAATGAATAATAATTTAATATATTATATATAATTTAATATGATAGCATTTATATGTTTCTTTAAGGTTTGCGAAGTGTTTTACAAATATTATATCATTTGATCTTCATGGCAATGCTGGTGATAGGAGCTATTATTATCCCAATTTTACAGGTGAAGAAAATGAGGCAGATCAAGACTAAGTGACTTGCCCTAGATTGCACAGCTAATAAGTATCTGAGTAGACATTTTAACTCAGGGCTTACTGATGCTTAAGTTCAGGTCACTCTCTAGGTAAATGTATTTATCTGCGTTTCTATCTTCATGCAGAGAAATTGTCCCAATGACTTGTATGTAACACACAGTAGATAATAAGTGCTTGTTGAATGGAGTTGAATTGGATTTTGTGGATGACTTTATGGCTATAGTACTTTGAAGTTGTTATGAGAGGAAATTGTTCTGGCACCTATAGTGTCAGTGATGGAGGAATCAACCAGGACCAAAAATCTGAGAGAGTAGAATGGAATGGATATCAGAACATAAATGAGTCACCTAATATGCGGAATCAACATTCATTTAACACCTATTATGTACTAGGCATTGGTGAGGTTTGGGGATAAAAACGAACCAAGAAACCAAGCCATAAAATCAGTCTATTCTCTTAAGGATTAAATATTCTATCATATTCAGATGGGTGACAATGGAAGAATGAGGAAGCAAGTCAGTAGGCAGACATCCAAGAAATCCGACAGTAGCATATGAGGAAAAAAGACACATTTCCACATAATGGCATATACCTTTCTATAACTCTTTTGACACTGAGTTGGGAAATGCCTTCTGTTCCTTACATCTAAAAGGGTACAGACTTCTGGAATCAAGCGATGGGAATCCTTCCAATTTCTTAGATACATTTCCTAGCTGCATGATGGCTATAGAGAAGTAATTTAATCTCTCTCAACTTCAATTTCCATGGCTGTAAAGTGACATAATAATACTGTATTTACAGTATTGACCTTAAATACATTTTCAAAGGTACATTTTTTGACTTTAGGATGTTACTAACATTTGGGTTTTCTCTCTTTCCTTTCCATGTGAAAGTCTCTTAACGAGACTACCCATTTTCTTCCTTTCCATCCTACTCATTACCTTCTTGAAATCTTTCAATCTGACTTCTGCCCTTGTAATTTGCCTGAAATTACACTTTTGAAGGTCTCTAATTACCTTCTTGCCAAGTCTAATTGCCTTTCCCCCAGTTCTTATTTTCTTTGATATCTCTAGGACATATGGCACTGTTGAATTTCTTAGCACGATATTCCTCTCACTTTTAGCATGCCCCACTTATCTATCTCTTTGCCTGTTCCTTGTCTATTGTCTGCTTATATCTTATTGACCTCTTTCTACCTAAATGTGGATGTTTTCTAAGTCTCAGGCTTTGTTCCCTTTCCTGTCTTTCTAAACTTTCCTATACTCAAATGATCCTATCCTGCTGTTTCATTAATTTCCTCTGTTATTAAATTATTATTAAAGTAAATAGAGATCTAGATCTTAATCCAGGTTAATGCTTTCTAAGTATTTTGCTTTTGCCTTTTTTTTGGGGGGTAGTAACACATAGTTCTCATTTTTTTAATCTGTGAAATGAAAAAGTATATTATTTCTAAAGTCACTTGCAACTTCCAGATTCTATAGTCCCAAGTTCAACTGTTCACTGAAATCAGAGGCTTGTATTTCATTCTGCCATTTTTTAATGTCCCACTTGTCAGCTTTACATTCCATGCCGATTGTCCTACTTACTGTCCCCAAGATATGAAGCTTATTCCTTTCCATGATCTTTTTTATTATCCCTCCATAAAGAAGGTCTTCCCCTGCCCTTGTACCAGGCCATGTCTTCCTACCAATTAATTAATTTTGCTCATCCAAATATCCAAACCATGTCCATTTAGCCAGATCCATATGAAGTATAACATCAGAAGACTTTCCCCAACTTTTCTTGTTGACATTAATGTCTTCCTTCTTTGGATTCATCTATTATGTATCTCCTCTATTACTCCACATGATTCTCAATTATATCTTTGCCTATGTTTTAAGATCGATCTGAAATATTTCTTTCATGAGATTTTTCCATCTCTTCTTGCCCACATTAATCTCACCCTTCTTTGAATTCATCTACTATACAATTCCTCCATCATTTCACATAACTTTAATCATAGTGCCCTTACCTCATTACAATAGGTATATTTCATAGATATGTGTATTATTTACTCAATTAGATTGTAAGTATCTAGAGGAAGACATTTCATCTTCAAAGTATGGTGATTTATACAAAGTAGGAGCTCTAGGTAAACTTGTAGACTAGGAAATAAAACTCCAATCAGCCATGAATTGTCAAGCACATGAGAAAACTTATTTTCACAGAATAAAACAGTTTATCATGAATATATCCTAGCATATAATATTGTTATGTTACTTTCTTTTATGTCATGTCATATCATATTCTGTTGTTATATTAACTCAACAGATATCTATCAAAGGCCACTATGTTACAGGCAAAGATTCATAGAAAATAATTATTTATTTTAAGGAATTTAACATCTGATAAAAATATAAAATAAGCTTACCAATAACTAGAAATAAATGTAGTAAGATTAAATGCTTAGAAGTGGCACAAAGTGCTATGAGAAAGTGGAAATTAGTTATAACAGAGATCAACCAAAGAGTACTCAGAGAAAGTAGAAGTCAAATTATTTCAGAAGATAGGAAGAATTTCAGCAGAGAAAAATAACAGGAAGGGCAACACTGAGTGATACAGATGATTACTTTCAAGCATCAGGGATCAGATAAGCAAGGACATGGAGGAGGTCCAGATGAGTTTGGAGAATGCTGAGATAAAATATGGAACTCTATCACTATCAAAACTCCCCTGACTTAAGGCATTGGGACTTCTGATGAAGACTTAGTGTCCAAACTTATTTGGCAAACTTCTGAAATAATTGACAAAACCTCAGGCATGTCATTTATCAGTAAAGTAGACATTTCTTCACATCTGTAGCTTATTTCCATGGAGCAAGAATAATTCTCTTATCCACAGCAATGGCAGCTTGCAGATGGACATTACACGGTCTCTGTAATGACATGCTAAACTCTTGACAGATGAAATGGAAACCTGTCTTACTCAGCTGGAAATCTGACAACTATTCATTGTCATTGCTCCTCCATCATTCTCTCTCTCACCAACAGAGACTATAATATGTTTTGCTTCACCGTTCTTATTGCAAGGCAATCTTTGATTAAGACATTCACCTTGTAATTTTGGCCTTTGTAGAGACTTCTTTTTTGATTCCAAATGTTTCCAATTTACCAACTGCTTCCTTGAATTAAAATATATTAAGTATTAAAATCTGGAAGAGCTGTTAAATATGCATATATGAGGTGCACATTTTGGAAATCTATGGATAGTCTCATGTCCAATTATAGACTGAATGAAAAATATAGAGACCCTTTGAATACTAAACATAGAAACAGGAAATGTCATATATGTTTGGAGTTCCTGTGTATAATCCAATGAAACACAGATTAAGATGCAGACAAGATCATTTCTTTAAGCCAAAATGAGAATATGGAATTATTTGTCATATATCTAGAGTTGAAAAGTATTTTGGATGATAGAGGTAGTTATTTGTTTGATACATATGAAATACAGTGGAACAATGGATAGGAGACATAAATGAATTATCGTTATCTATCTCACTACCAACAATAGCCTCCTTGTAACCTAGGTGCAATTTATGCTATTCTTTAGCATCTATACTAAGTCACGGAAGGTATGAATGTTGGATTTGGAGTTAGGAATACCTGATTTCAAATTCTGTCACCCTTAGCTGTGGGACCCTGGATAAATTACTTAATTTTTCCTGTCTCAGTTTCCTCATTCAGAAAATAGAGATAATATTAGCAACTAAATCATTGGTTTAGTAAGAATAATATGAGATGACATACACATAGTTCTTTGCAAAATATAAAGTCATATATTTAGTTATAATCATCATGATCATTACCCGATTGAATTCATGCCATTAGATGAGATGACCCAAGCATAATCAGTTAGAGTCTGATCAGGGATATGTTGAGATCTAGAAAAGGCAAAACAAATACACTGGAAGGCAACTATCTATGCAGGC
Organism: Gracilinanus agilis; assembly: GCF_016433145.1. NCBI lineage: Eukaryota > Metazoa > Chordata > Mammalia > Didelphimorphia > Didelphidae > Gracilinanus > Gracilinanus agilis. The sequence continues at coordinate 4,189 of NW_025373521.1, forward strand.
CAGGTCAGGCACATATCTGGTAGAAAGAAAAGGATATGTAGTGTTTGAATTCCTTCTGAAAGAACAGGTAAACAGTAAATGTTGAAACTTCTTTTAAATGAAAATGGAGAGCAGATATACCACAGAACTGGAGAAGGACAAATGTTGAATCAGTTAGAAGAATAATGAAGTCTGTGAGCTAAAAGTTGATAAGCTCAATTAAATTTCTAGCAAATTTCTATTATATATTATTAACATTGCCATTAGTGACATCTAGAAAAGGTAGCGATTATCTAAAAGAACTAGCATGGACTTAAAAGAACAGATGATACCAAATCAACCTCATTTCTGTTTAGTTTTTTGATACTTCTATTAAACTGGTAGATAAGAGGACTTTTGTAGATATAGGTTTTATCTACACATTTGTCAATATGCTCCTGCTATGTTTTTTTTTTTTTTGGTAATAGATTAGAAAATCCTTAGGGGAAATGAATACTTCCATAAACAAAGGGGTAAGAATATGGAATAAGAAAACATGAATCTTTGACATAGATTGTTTTTTCAATATATATTAAGTTTAATGTGGTAGTGCTAATATTGCCTTATGTGTCATATGACCCTTCTGAACTTCCTTTTGCTTTTTGTGTGTATTTTTTAAGTCTTATTAATTGACTTTTAAAACTTAAACCTTTATAAATGTTTCTCCTAAAATTAAAAATAAAACACTTCTTTTAATAAATAAATATTGTCAAGCAATGCAAATTGTGTTGTATTGATTTGTCATGCTTAATCTGTACCATTATTCCATCAATCTTTTGCTGGAAAGTAGAATACATTAATCATCACAAATCTTCTGAAAATGTTATTTGTAATGGTATTGATTAGAATTTTTAATCTATATGAAGTTATTTTCTTTTAATAATGTTGCAGGTACTGGTAAATTGTTATGATTCTGTTCATTTCACTCCACATTAGTTGACACTTGTATCTCCAAGTTTCTCTGAATTCCTTTCTTCATTTCTTAAAAAGCAATGATATTCTATGACATTCATATTGTATAATTTATTCCAAAATTCCCTTGAGTGGTGGACACTCACTTTGTTTCTATTACTTTAATATCACAATAAGAACTGTTACTGTATTTTTGGCATGAGACATTTATTTCTGTCTATGGTCTTCTTGGATGGGTTTGGGAAGTCTAGGAATAAAATTAGATAACAGTATGCATAGTTTATTGAGATGACAGGACATATAGTTACAAATTAATTTTCAAAATGGTTGGGGCAATTTATAATTCCACTAACAGCACATTAATGGTAAAATTCCCACAAAACCCTCAATATTTGCTATTTTCCTTTGTTATAAAATCATCTTTGCCAACCTAAGGGGAATGAGATAGAATCTCAGTCATTTTAATGTGCATTTCTCTTATTGCTAGTGATTTATAGTATTCATATCATTATGGATTTATTCTCTTGAGAACTGCTTCTATTATTTTTAAAAATATCTTTAAGATTCTCCAAATAAATTATTATATTATCTACATGAGTAAGTAAACCTAATATTTTGGATTTGATCTGACCAAAACTTTATGCAACAGAGCTATTTCCTCTATCATCCTCATTCTTGGCTCTTTGTTTCTTTGTTTCTCTTTCTTTGTTTCTTTGGGGTTTTTTTCTTCCTTTCTTCCTTTCTCCTTCCCCCTCCTTCTCTCCTTCCCTCCTTCCCTCCTTCCCTCTGTCCTTCCTTCCTTCCTTCCTTCCTTCCTTCCTTCCTTCCTTCCTTCC
>NW_025373522.1:0-1204 GCF_016433145.1 Gracilinanus agilis
CCTTCCTCCCTTCCTTCCTCCCTCCCTCCCTTCCTTCCTTCCTTCCTTCCTTCCTTCCTTCCTTCCTTCCCTCCTTCCTTTCTTGTGTCAAGCTTCAAGTCCTTGCCTTAGTTGTACAGGAAGTACTCACTGAGGCTTTAGAAGAAAGAAAGCAGCCCTTCACTGTTCAAAGGACTGATGGCTTATTCTCCAGGCTCACAGAGGCCATCAATATGTTAACAGACTTTCTAGAAATAGCCTTAAGCAGATGAGGCTCTGGCATATGTGGGCAGAGCATTGACCTTGGAGTCAGGATTTGAGTTCCAATCCTGCCTCTGATACATACTGGATATAAGGCTGAGCAAGCGACTTCACCTCTTTGAGGAGTCAGAAATGGTCAGAGGAGGAAGTTCCCAAACTGAGAATCCCGGAGACTGACAAAAACCTAGATCCTTCGAGTACTCATATATTTTCAAGCAAGACTTAGCCCTTGAACATGCTATCTTATTTGATCCTCTCTACTATCATGAGATGGATGAAGTAGATACTTTATACCCATTTTACAGGTGATGATAGTGGGCTCCAAAAAGTCACATGACTTGCCAATATACTAAGTAGCTGCGCTAGGATTAGAACCCAGAACTTCTGGTCACTGGACTGTAGCCCAAGCCAGTCCCCTTAGGCTCCGTGTCCCACAAAGTATACTCTTTTTGTCCTCCACCTCAATAGCCCTCATCATATTGTCTCCAGTCTACTATAATGGCCATCTCCATGCTAGCCTGGCTGAACCTCATGTGTGACTGCAGCATGTGCATAGGTTTTAGCCCTCCCTCTGCAGCTCTGAGCATCTGTTAGCAGGCTGATCATGCATCCCAGTGCACACCATTCCTTGGTGACAACCCTACTCCCCCAGTTCTTACTCATCATCTCTATTAAAGCCAAATTTCCATTTGCAAAACAAAGCAGAGAAATGAGGCAACTGAGAAATTCTGCAGCAACAACACTCCCCTTGTATCCTCCCCACAATCACCATCATGTCAATTTGTTTTCTGCCTAAATTGATTAGCAAAACTTTCTAATCTTTTGATTGCTGCTCCCTGGGAAGAGGGAAGGAAGGAAAGAAGAAAAGGAGAGAGTGGGATAGAGAGGGAGAAAGAGGGAGAGGAAAGAAAGAAAGAGAGGGAGGGAGGGAGGGAAGAAGGAAGGAAGGAAGGAAGGAAGGAAG
>NW_025373523.1:0-6564 GCF_016433145.1 Gracilinanus agilis
GAGAGAGAGAGAGAGAGAGAGAGAGAGAGAGAGAGAGAGATGATGTCTCTTGTGTTTCCATTTCTCAGTTCATTCTCTGGAGGTGAACATCCACAAGTAATTCTTCCAGTATTAAATCTGTAGCTGTATATAATGTTCTACTCACTTCTCTCTTCATTATCTCATGTAGTTCTTTCTAAGTTAAAATTCATCTGCTCATCATTTCTTACAGTGCAGTAGGATTCTATCACAAGCATATACCACAATTTGTTTAGCCATTCCCCAAGGGACAGACATCCCCTCATTTCCAGTCCTTTGCTACCATAAAGCAAGTCGCTGTAAATACTTTGGAGCATAAAGGTTTTTCTGCCTTCTCCCTGATCTCCTTGGGAGGGACATATTCTAGTATTGCAGCTTTTAGTTTAGTTGCAGTTTTATAGCTCTGCTGGCATAATTCCAAACTGATCACCTGATCTCCAAAGTGGTCGGATCAGTTCACAGTTCCACCATTAGTGTGCCCACTTTTCCACATCCCCTCCAGTCTGTCATTTTGCCCTTTTATCATTTTAGCTAATCTGATAAATATGAGAAGATACTTTAGAATCTTTTGGTTTGCATTTCCCTAATCAGTAGTGATTTAGAACATTTCTTCATGTACCTACATGTGGCTTTAATTCTTCATCTGAAAACTGTCTGTTCCTCTCTTTTGCCCATTTATCAACTGGGGGATGGCTTTCATGCCCATAAATTTGACAGAGTTCTCTCTGTGTATTTTTGACTTGAGAGACTGCCTATGAAAGCTTCCCCCCAATATTCTGCTTTCCTTCTAATCTTGGCAACATTTGTTTTATTTGTACAAAAACGTTTCAGTTGAATGTACTCAGCATTATCCATTTCATACCTCACGATGCTCATGGATCACTTCTCTGTGTGATGTTTGTAAGTGAATTAAATAAAATATCCAGGATTACAAAGGAAACCAGTGATACTGAAATTCGGTTATCAATATTTTAGAAACCCAACTTCACAGACCCTATTGGAAATATCTATCCCTGGGCTGCCTGGCCAGGGTGATCTCTAGGTTAGGAACCCCTGGCCAGAGGGAGATTTCCTTCACAGAATACTTTTTTTTTTTTTTTTTTTTTTTAAGCCTTAACTTCTGTGTATTGGTTCTAAGGCAGATGAGTAGTAAGGGTGGGCAATGGGGGTCAAGTGACTTGCCCAGAGTCACACAGCTGGGAAGTGTCTGAGGCTGGATTTGAACCCAGGACCTCCCATCTCTAGGCCTGACTCTCCATCCACTGAGCTACCCAGCTGCCCCCACAGCATACTTCTTAAAGAAGTCAAGTCAAGCCAAGCCACAAGCACTTATTAAGTATTTACTATATTCCAGGGTCTGTGCTTAACTCTGATGATATGACAGGCAAAAGGCATTCCTTGCCCTCAAGGAGCTCCCAGTCCAATGGGGAAACAACAGGAAAACTTATGTCCCAATGAACTGTAGACAGGAGAAATTGGAGTTCATCCAGAGGAAAGAAACGCATTAAGGAAGCCTCTCGTGCAGAAGTTGGCATTTTAGCTGAGATGTGAAGGAAGCCAGGAGGCAGAGATGAGGTGGAAGAGTGTTCTAGGCCTGGAGAACAGCCAAATGGAAGACTGAGTTTTATGTAAGACAAAAGTGACCAGATATGTAGGAGGAAAGAGGGAATGGGTAATCCCGGCTTCAAAAGTCCAGCAAGTATGTGATCTTGGCAGGGGTGAAGTTAAGCCTGGGATAGAGCTGATAACCATTTTTTTTTTTTTAATTAAACCCTCACCTTCCGTCTTGGAGTCCATAGTGTGTATTGGCTCCAAGGCAGAAGAGTGGCAAGGATGGGCAATGGGGGTCAAGTGACTTGCCCAGGGTCACACGGCTGGGAAGTGTCTGAGGCAGGATTTGAACCCAGGACCTCCCGTCTCTAGGCCTGGCTCTCAATCCACTGAGCTACCCTGCTTAACCATTTCCTTTTGAGGTCTCCTCAGGACCCAGGAACCATGTTTCCTGCCTTTGGTGAAACTTAGACACAAACTCTCCTGGGATCATATGAAAGATTTTCTTGGAGTGCCTAGAGGGAGTGTTGGCCAAAAAGGTATAATAACTCTTTTGGAGTCGGGCTCATACGGCCCAGATCATATGAGCTCAGAGTTTGGGGAGCCCTGGATCATGGGTTTCATGTAAATGTCGTTGCTGAGTCATGTCCAACTCTTTGTGACTCCATTTGGGGTTTTCTTGGCAAAGATCTTGGAGAGGTTTACTATTTCCTTCTCCAGCTTTTTTTATAGATGAGGAAACTGAGGCAAATAGGGTTAAAAGACTTGCCCAGGGTCATATAGCTGATGTCTGAGGCTGTGTTTGAACTAGGCCAAGTGCTCTATCCAGTGGACTACGTAGTTGCCCTGTGTAAATGAGGCCGACACTGAAGCACAGCCAGACTCCAAACAGATTGGCATTCCTCCTCTTTTTGGCTTATGATGTCTTTAGGCTGTTCTCACTGCGTGGGATACCCTCCCTCCTATCTGTTTCTCTGATTTCCTGCCTTTCTTCAAAGCCTAGTCCAAGGGATGCCTCCTACAGGAAGGAGGCCTTTCCCAAGTTCTCTTTCAACCCAGGCCCTCAGAACTTAACTTTGTATTGGCTTTGTAGGTGTTTTTTGTTTATTTGGGTACATGAATACGGCTTGGTGTTTGTTCCAAGAAAGTCTAAGCTTCCTGAAGTTTGGGGCTTGTTTCCTTTGTGTTTCTGTATCTCCAGCATTTAAGCTAGTGCCTGGGACACAGGGGGCACCCAAAAATGCTTGCTGAATGAATGACAAGGGTTTAGGAATCAGTCTTCTCTCTTTCTCTCTCTGACTAGCTCATTTTATTTATTTATTCTTACCCTGCTTTTATTTTTCAGTCAATAAACAAGTTTTTATTAAAGGCTTACCATGTATGTACCAGGCACTGAGCCAGGTGTTTGGAAAACAAATACAAAGTTTAATAATTCCTGCCCACAAGGAACTTACTCTCTAATGGGAGTGATAAGTACAGATAAAAATGGAGACAGCATAAGTCAGACAAATCCAAATCTCTGCAAAGTGCTTCAACACGAGGTAGACTGAGGGAAGGCACTAGTAGTTGGGAGAGTCAGGAAAGGCTTCATGCAGAAGATAACATTCTGAGAAGGGGTTGGTCCAGACTTCCAAAGGGGTCCATGTCACAAAAAAGGTCATGAACCCCTGGCAGGAGGAAAAGATAAGAGGGGAAGGGGATAAGCATTTATATAGTGCCAATGCTTTACAAATATCACATTTGAGAGGTAGGTGCTATTATCCCCATTTTACAGTTGAGAAAACTGAGGCAAATTAAATGACCTGCCCAAGGTCACAGAGATGCTAAGTTTCTGAGGCTACTTTTGAACTTTTTGAATCTTCCTGATTTTAGGCCCCAGCTACTGTGTGCTACCAGGTACCTCAGGACCCAAGGAAGAGCCTGGGAATGCCCACAGGTAGAGATATGGGAGAGCCCAGATGCTAGAATGAAGAAGAGCAAAGGGGACTGAGGAGTGGTCGCACAGGTAAAATGATGAACCAGGAAAGAGTTTCCGGAAGAAGTCGATTAACTGCCTCCAGTGCAGCAGATGAGTCAAGCATGAGGACCATGAAACAAAAGAGGCAGCTGGTAACTTGAGGCCATCTGAGTTGAGGTTGAAAGCCAGATCACTAAAGGTGGAGAAAGGAGTCCCCCTCAGGGCTCTGTCTTCCCTCTAAGATGACCTCCAATCGAAATTTACCCTGAACATCCGTGACGGGGGAGGCTGGAGATTTAAGGGAATGTGTACGTTTGGGGCAGGGGAAGATGGAAGATTCAGTCTGTTGGAGGAGACATGAGGAGGCGGCGTCAAGTACAAAAATAGGGGTGTTGGCCTTGACAGGAGGGACCCCATCCTTGTCAGATGCTGGCGGGGGAAGGAGGAGAGAGTGAGTGATGATGTTTGGAGATGGACAGAATGCCAAATCAGGGGGCTCCCTTCCAGGGATTTGCCAGGTACTTTGCAAGTGGACTTGGGCCTGGCAGATGCCCACAGAAATGGTGCATCTCCTCATGCAGAGGCTGGGAGCTTGCTTCTAGGGTCATAAGGGAAGTACTGGGGATAGCCTAGAGCAGGCATGGATGTTCTGTAACAGGCCTCAGTGGACCAGCCATGTGGTTAGGAGGAGTCTTGTTCCGGAATGTTGGCATCTTCAAAAAGGCCCAAATCAGTGCTTTGGCTTATTTTTACTCCATTCTTGGGGACACTCCATGGCTCATACCAAGAGATAAAAGCCTCCTACCCGCTCCTTCAAGACCAAATAATTCCTGAGAAATGAGGCTTCCTTGGCCTGTTTTTCTGTTCTAGGTAAAAGGAGAGGAGCCTCTTATCTAGGTTAGAAGTGAGCATTACAGGGCTTTGGAACCCAGCCTAGCATTAGTGATCTCTAGCCCAACAGGCTCATCTGGCATGTGTGCCTCCATTGGACATGATCTTGGTGTGGGACATGAGTCTAATCCTGCCCCACCAGAGGTTATAGAGACTGAGGGGGGAACGGTAATATGCCCCTGGAAGTAGGGGAAATGCTAATCCATATGTTTGTTCTTGCTACATCCTCAAAGTAAATAGCCCTCTGTAAAAGCCACTCAAAGGCTAATGGGTGCTAGTCGAGAAACACAACTGGTGGGGCTCAAAGTGATGGCAAAGAAAAGAGATTCCCACCCCACCCCCAACCCCTGAAGAAGGAGAGATGCACCTTCCTGGCTCTAGGAAAAAAGGTCAGGGTACATGTTACACAACTAAAATGGAAACCTCTTCCATTGATTCATCAATTAGCTATGATCTCCCTCTTTTTTGCTTATCTCTATATATCGAACCCCATAATCTCCCAGGCTTAAATAATAATCAAGATTACGAGCCAGAAAATTTATTAACAACAATAAAAACAAATACACAAAGATTATTTGCACTGTATCAGCTGTGAGAAAGCTCACGGAGCCACCTTTACCATAACTAGAACAGCTGACTTAGTTCTGGAATCACAGCCCCACCATCCATTTTCTTTTGGCATACCAATTAAAATCCTTTGCTCATGAATTCACTTCATGTTTCTTCCCAAGATAAAGGCTAAATTTGGGTTTTAACTTCGTCTATTTTACCTCTACCCCTCGTCAACTTATGGATTCTTTCCCTGTCTGTGACTGTGAAAGGTACTTCCTTTAAGTCTCTGATTTTTTTTAATGATGTCACTTATATTTAGGCCCTCCATTTGGAACTCAATGTGGAATGTGGTACAAAAGCTGATTTAAACCTATTTTCTGACAAACAGATCGCCAGTTTTCCTAGTAGTTTCCCACATACGACATCTTTCTGAAACTGAATTTATTTTTTGACAATTAAAAATATTTCTTCTTGGGGGCAGCTGGGTAGCTCAGTGGATTGAGAGCCAGGCCTAAAGACGGGAGGTCCTAGGTTCAAATCTGAGCTCAGACACTTCCCAGCTGGGTGACCCTGGGCAAGTCACTTGACCCCCAATGCCTACCCTCACCACTTTTCTGCCTTGGAGTTAATACACAGTATTTGACTCCAAGATGGAAGGTAGGGGTTTAAAAAAAAAAATTCTTCTTGGAGCAGCTAGGTAGCACAGAGCACTAGGCCTGGAGTCAGAAGGACCCGGGTTCAGATCTGACCTTACACACTTCCTAGCTGTGTAACCCTCGGCCAGTCACTTAATCCCAGTTGCCAAGCCCTTACTGCTCTTCTTCCTTGGAAGCAATTCATAGTATTGATTCTAAGGTAGAAGATAAGAGTTTTAAAAAGTCCTTCTCTCCTTCTTCCATCTAAATTGTCCAACTCCTCTTTAAAGAAAGAAAAACATAACTCTTGTAACAAATATAACAAATATGTTTCGTCAGAAGAATCTGGCCATAATCAAAAAATATACCTGCACCAAGTCCATCATTTCTCCATCAGGAGGCCACATGTAACATTTCCTAGGAGACGGCACAGGTCTGGAATCTGAGGACCTGGATTCAAATACCACCTCTGGTGCTGCCCTGTTTGTCTCAGGGCTAGTTACTTACCCTCCCCTGGGGGTCAGGTTTCCCTACTTACCATGGGAGGATTGGGAGGATCCACCTAGGTAGCTCCGGAGCTGATTATGTCTCACTGCCTCCACTTTGCCCAAGACATGGCCCACGTGCTCTCACTCCTAATTTTTGCCTCTTAGATTTTTGCTTCAACTCAGCTCGAGCCACTTTCTACTTGAGACCTTGAAGGCTGGTGGCCTCTCCCTCTCCTATCCCCAAAATTACTTCTTTATTTACGTGGCACATATATTTATTCTCTGTTTTCTTGGCTGTCTTTCTTTGCCTCCTTAGGGCCAGGTACACTGTAAGCATCTAAAACATGTTTGTTGACTTGAGGAGAATCACAGATTTCCTGGAAGATGCAATTTCTTTTTTTTTTTTTTTTAATTAAAAAATTTTTTTAAATCAGCAAAATTCTGACTTCTGTCCCTCCCATTCTCCCACCCC
>NW_025373524.1:0-7967 GCF_016433145.1 Gracilinanus agilis
AGGAAGGAAGGAAGGAAGGAGAGGGAGGGAGGAGAAGGAGGGAGGAAGGAAGGATGGAATTACCTAGTCCCTAATTTCTTTGAAAATCCATTGCTTCATTTATAAAATGGAACGAATATTGCTTGCACAACCTATGTGGTAGGTTAATTGTGGGAAAAGTCTTTACAACCTCTGAGATCAATAAATGATGTGAACTACTGATAGGAAAAGCTGACTTGAAATTCTCTTTCTGTATAATGACCCCAACACAGAATCTAAGTTGTAAGTTCAACATGTACCTGAAGCATTCATTACATCTATACCATCCCTGAAAAGATATATCAGGATTCTCCAGCCAAAATGTCTTCAAAGATAAAGTCCTCCTGAAGGGCAGGAGGAAAGAGGACAAGAGCCCAAGGCATTCGATTATATCATCTTTAGCAGTGCTCTTGGCTCCCTAGGATTCCTTTGCTCAGTGAAGTCTTGCTCAGCTCACCTACCATAATGGCACCTTGCTGACACAGAGCACTTTGTGGGTAGGCAGAAACAGAAAGCAAAAAAGGCAACAGAGGGAAGGTTAAGATAATGCCACAAGACCATGACTGGGACAGGAGGCCTGGAGAAAAGAGAAAATTAGGCAGACTAGAGAGATTCCATTTGATGGGGTAGCAAACCTTCATGGAATAGAAGGGAATGAACATTTATAAAATTTTATTTTTATATTTTATATTTATTTTATTTGTTTATATTTATTGATGAGCCAGGTACTACACTAAGGACTTTATAGATTATCTCATTTGATCCTCACAACAATCCTGGGAGTTAAGTGCCATTATTATCCTCACTTTACAGGTGAGGAAATAAAGAGGTTAAGTGACTTTCCCAGGATCACACAGCTAGTAAGTGTCTAAGGCTGAATTTGAATTGTAGTCTTCTTGACTCTGGGTTCAATACTCTGCTTATTGTGTCAATAGGCATTTAGTCTATGAGCCTAGGAGCAGGCTATTTCCAGGTAATTTTGACCCACAGTGGAGCACCCCGTACTTCTAACTGTTCCCAGATTCTCCATCCAAAAAAAGAAAAGAAAAGAAAGGAAACAGAGCATAATTCTACCTGATAAGGTACTAATTAATTAATTGATTAATTAAATCACTATTTATTAAGTGTCCACTGTGCTAGGTGTCCAGGTGAAGTATAAAGTTTAAATCAGACAAAATCCCTGCCCTCGTGAAACTTACAACCTGGTTCAGGGCTAAGAGGAACATGACTATGAAATACAATAATACATGTTTAGGTACAAAATAAAGTTCCCCATGAAACTGAGGGGAAAATCATTATCAGAAGTGGAGATCAGGAGACAGTTCATGAAAGAAATAGAATCTGAGCTGGGCTTGAAGAGATGGGTAGGAAGTCCCAGAAAATGAAAAATTCTAGAAGTTTGTAAAATCAGGGCACTGCCCCTCTTCATGCCACCCCCTCTCTAAATGAAATCTCTTAGAAATACTGAGTGGAAGCAAGCACGGAATTGGCAACTAGCCAGAGAAAGGGAAATCACAGCAGAAGAGTATTTTCTTCTCTTCTGAGGCTTTCTCTGGCTAGCAAATAACATGAAAGACTCCTCCAAGAAAATTTTCCTAATCCGTGCTCTCTTCTCCAGAGGCTACAACTCATTTGTTCCTTTCTTAGCCCTAAAATAACATATTGTTTTGTATCTCTTTAATACACTTATCACTTAAAATACGCTTAGCTTTGTGTATTTTAACTATCTGTGTTATTGTTGTCTCCTACTGGATTATATCCCCCGTGACCACAGGAACTGTCTTATTTAAGCTTTATAGCACCCTTGTACCTAACATAGCATTCTGTACACAGTGGGTCTTTACTAAATATTTTCCATATTGTGCTACTATTATAATGACTATCATTTATATAGTGATGTAGAGCTTGCTTTCTCTATGAAAATTAAGAATAGATAGAAATAAAGATTACTATTATCTCCTAGGGAAGTTGTTAATTGGAGGTATTGCAGCACTCTCAGAGGAGAAATTTCCTCCATAAATGTGCCCTTAGAGAGTTTCCAAGAAGATCGCACATCTATTATGTGTCAAGAGCAAGACTTGATCCTAGATTTTCCCAACTCTAGGGCTTGACCTCAATGCTAGTTTCCACCCAGAATACTAGAGGAAAATGTTGCTTAAAAAGCACTTCTCCCTGAATGTAATAGCTAGCACTTATCCAAGGGAATGTTTGAAAAGAGTTTTACATATATTATCTCATATTTATTTGATCCTCATAATAACTCTGTAAAAGTGATTTTATTATCCCATTTACACATATTATTAATATATTATCTAATAATACCATGTAATATTATCATATTATTATCTCATTTTATAGCTAAGGAAATTAAGACGGAAAGCTTGTCAATTGTCTAAGATCGCCCATCTAGTAAAATGAGGGCAGCTAGGTGGCAGAAAAGATAGAGTGCTGGGAGACTCATCTCCTTGGATTCAAATCTGACTTCAAGACACTAGCTATGTGACCCTGGGAAAGTCACTTTGCCCTGTTTTCCTTAGTTTCCTCATCTGTAAAATGAGTCAGAGAAGGAAAAACAAACCACTTCAGTATATTTGCCAACAAAACTCGAAATGGAGTCACAAAGAGCAGAAAATGACTAAACAACAAATCATTTAAAAAAATAATACATCTAGTGTAGTGTCTGCAGCAGGATTCTCAGATTCTGCTCTTCCTGACTTTAAGTCCAGTGCTCTATCCATTATACTGCCCAGCTGATTTCATATATGTCAAAATCATGCAAAGTTGGTTGAAAGCTATAGCCACACTATTCAGTAGTCTGATTGTTATCTTCAAGCTAAGCATAAAACAGGGAGATGAATGCTTGCCAAAGGTATTTACCAGTGTCAGGGAGAATGAACTAATTCCACAGAGTCCACATCAAAGAAGGATGGCCTTTAGGTAGGGTGGAATTCCAAGGGCTCTTATTTGCAAATTGGGTCATGCTAGTTGCATCCAGCATGCAACACTGCAGATTCTCCTGAGATTCATAATCCCTCAAAAGAATTTGGCTTAGTCACACAATTAAGATCCAGGGGATGAACAATGTCTGTGATCCAGATTGCAGAGAGGATAGCTGACCTGTGTGTTTATGTGAGGTTGGACAGCCTTTGAGAAACTGAGCAATGAATTCATGGACAAGAGATGAATGAAAAGGATCCTGATTTCAAGCTTCCAAAGTGCCTCACATACATGACCTCATTTGATTCACACAACAACCGTATGAGGTATTATTATCACCCATTTTACATTTAAAGAAAGCGAAGGTCAAATTATTTGATCATGGTCACACAGTTAATAAGAATCAGGACTCAAACCCAAGACTTTCTGGGTTAGAATTGACCCCAGTTCTAAAACTGTACCACCACACCAAATTGCCTTATTTCTCGGGTGACCTTAGACAAGTTATTTAGCCCTTCTGCATCTTAGTTAGCTCATCTATAAAATGAGAGTGACACTAAAATGACTCAGTGACCTTTATTATCTCTTTACATCCATTTCTTCCATCCATTTCCTATCTGTCCTCCTTTTCTTTCCACCTTTTTCTGATCCCAATGAAGGTAGCCTCCTTTTGTGCCTCCCACTATTGCTTTTTGGACCCTCCTAATTCATCCACTTTCTCCTCCTTCTCTACAAAGTCTCATTCTTACATTTCTTCAAAACTATGCTCAAAATCTATGTCCTTCGAGATGGCTCCCTGGTTCATTCTCACCTATTGGGATGTTCTTTGGCAACTCCCCAGAGGAAGGAAGGAAGGAAAGAAAGAAAAAACAAACAAACAAAGAACCCCAGTCCTTTTCCTGAACAATGGACAAGCTATCTTTTAGTGTTTCTTAATTCATTCATGTATGTTCATATTATCTTCCCAGCCAAATTAAAATGTTTTAGGGCTATGGAATGGATTGAAAAGAACAATTTGGAGTCAGCAGACTTGGATTTTATTCCCTGATCCATAACTTCTTAGCTATGTAATGTTGGAAAAGCCATTTAACCCTTGTTTTTTTGTCATAAATCAAGAATACTAAGATTTGCATCTCCTATCTCATAGGCTATTGTGTAGAAAGCTTTGTAAACTATAAAGTGCTCTGTGATAAAGCAGAAGGAACACTAGTGTCAGAAAATCCAGGCTGTAATCCCAATTCTACCTCTGGTTTTTACTGTGTGAACTTTGGTAAGTCACTTGACCATTCTGGGCCTCAGTTTCTTTAGAAGTAAAATCAGGACAGTGGATGGTCTTTCAAAATTTGTCCTATAAAGTATATAGACAGTATTATAATTCTACAACTCAAATAACATCAGCAGAGTACTCTGCTGGGCATAGACCATTCAAGATTTGGGAGTTTAGATCTGAAAAATATCTGAGAGTGTCAGTAGACCATGTTGTATATTGTTCCTCCTTTATTTTCAAAGAGGACCAATGACATCATGAGGTTGCTATTACACAGAAGTCAGTGGACCATAAGTTCAATATGAATTAGCAGTGAAATATGACAGCCAAAAAAGCTAATGTGACCTTAAGCTGCAATACAAGAGGTACACTGTTAAGAATAAAGTGTTTATCACACCATATCTAGGGTATTGTATTCAGTTTTAGGCCCCATATTTTAGGAATGTCTTTGATAAGCAGGAGAGTGTCAAGAGGAGGGCAACCAAGATAGCGAAGGGCTTTGAGATGATACTGTCTGAGAAACTAAAGATGTTTATCCTGGAGAAGATTAAAGTGGGTGGTGGAGAAAAGAGTTCACTGGTAGATGGGATACATAATAAATGGCTTCAAGTTTTAGAAGAAGGAACTGAGAGCAGTAAATGGACTTTTCAGATAATAAACTTAAAGAAGGAAAGTCTAAAAACACAATTATCATTGTTCGGTTTTGTCCAACTCTTCATGACCCCATTTGGAATTTTCTTGGCAAAGATACTAGAATGGTTTGCCATTTCCTTATCCAGTTCATTTTACAGATGAGAAAACTGAGGCAAGCAAAGTTAAGTAATTTGCCCAAGGATATACAACTAGTAAGTGTCTGAAGCTGAATTTAAACTCAGGTCTTGCTAACTCCAGGTCCAGTGCTCTATCCACTAGCAACTAGTGCCAACTAGCAACCCAAAAGCACAATTAAAACTATCTAAAAGTGGAATGAACTGTCAAAGAAGGTCATGGGTGTCCCCATCAAGTCAAGGCCCAGAAAACCAGTTAGTTGTCAAGAATGATGTTGATCAAATGAGATGTTCATAAATATAATGAATTTTGGAAACAGTAAAAGAAATAATGAAATAATGCATGCAAATTAGAATGCCCTACACATTATAGGAATTTAATAAATAAAGGTGTTTCTTCTTCCTTTCCTGGATAGTGGATGCTTTTTCCATAATAGGTTAGACTAGAAGCTTACTAAGATCTCTAGTAATCTCTAATTCACTTTCAGATCTTTTTCTTTAGTCTTGGTCTCCCAATTTTGCCCAGGCTGAAAGTACAGAGATCCACACCTGGGCCCATTCCCACAGCTGATCATCACAAAAACTGTAGCCTGTTCCCTTTCTCCAACTTGGGTAAGTTTTCTCCTTAGGATCCTCTGATCTCAAGGACTCACCACATTAGTGCCATATTCTATGACCTCAAGCCCTAATGCATCTCAGAACTCCTAAGCTCATGGAATCTTCTAAACTAAGCCTCACTCCCCAGCTCCCCACCCCCCACCCCACACACATACACAGTAACAGAAATTATAGGCTGTGGATGTTTCTTCCCTTTTCTTTTTCCTTTTTTTTTTTTTTTTTTGCTTTAGACCCTTGTCTTCTGCCTTAGAATTAATTAAATATTGGTTCCGAAGCAGAAAAGAGGAAAGGATTGGACAACTGGATTAAGTGACCTATCTAGGATCACATAGTTAGGAAGTATCTGAGACTAGATTTGAACCCAGGAACTCACATCTTCAAGCCTGGCTCTCTATCCACTAAGCCACTTAGCTGCCCCTGCATGATGATTCTTAATAAAATGAAATCTATGTTAATGAAGAGGATATAATTATCATTTTCCTCATGAATGAATGAGGTTAGGCTAGATGGCTTCTGAGGTCTCTTCCAACTCTAGCACTGTGATCTAGCATATCTCATTTTAGCCACAAGTATTCTCTTATGTGAATAAGTGCACAGTACTAACAACAAATCATTGGCTCCATATGTTGTTGTACGTCCTTCATTTTAGAAGAGGACTTATGTAAAGGGCAAGGGGAGAGAAGGGTTTATTCATTAAGAGGTTCCCACAGGCTGAATAAATTGTGGTATCTGTTGGTGATGGAATAATATTGTGCTCAAAGGAATAATGAACTGGAGGAATTCCATGTGAACTGGAAAGACCTCCAGGAATTGATGCAGAGTGAAAGAAACAGAACCAGGAGAACATTGTACACAGAGACTGATACACTGCGGCACAATTGAACATAATGGACTTCCCTACTAGCATCAATGCAATGACCCAGGACAATTCCGAGGGATGTATGAGAAAGAACACCATCCACATCCAGAGAAAGAACTATGGGAGCAGAAACACAGAAGAAAAACAACTGCTTGATCACATGGGTCCATGGGAATATGATTGGGGATGTAGACTCTAAACGATCACCCCAGTGCAAATATTAATAAGATGGAGATAGATCTTGATCAATGATACATGTAAAACCAGTGGAATTGTTTATTGGCTATGGGAGGGGGGGTGGGAGGAAAGGAGGAAAAGAACACAAATCATGTAACCATAGAAAAATATTCTAAATTAATTAAATAAATAAACTTTAAGAAAAAAAAAGAGGTTCTCACAGGGTTCAGAAGAGGGAGAAAGAATGCAGAAAGATGAGCCGGAGAGAATCAGAATGTAATGTGGGTAGAGCATGTTCCTGGGAGGAGAGCTGCCAAACCAGTCAGTATACAACTGATTTCTCTGGCATTTTGTCACAGAAGTTGATTGCTTCTTACTAATGTTTAGTGCTAGAATATTTTGTTTTGTTTTGTTTTAATGGGGGTTAAGGAGAAGTTTTTAGTTTGATTTTGGTGACCTTGACTAAGAGATAGATCTGGGTCTGAATTAGAGGCAGCTGTTGGGGCTCAAATACTTACTAGTATATGATCCCTGGCAAGTCAGTTACCCTCTGCCTCACTTTCTTCATCTGTAAAATGAAGAAAATAATAATACCTTCCTCCAGGAGTTGTTGGGAAGATCAAATGAGATAATACTTGTTAAAGTACTTAGCACAATGCCTGGCACATAGTAGGTACTATATCCTCATTGGTGAAAACATGGCAGCTGTGCACAGCTGGCAGTTCCCCCTCTTCCCAGCACCCAAGGATATTTTTTGCATGCCCCACCCCTCTGTCCAGCTTCCCAAAGCAAGCACTTTCTCCCTCAACTCTCTCCAGGCTCACAGACAGCTTGAATTTGCCCTCTGGGCACTCGAACTGGGAAAAGGTTCACCAAAGCTATTATATAAATGCTCACTCTATTAACCTGAGTTTTTCTATCCTTACCAAAACAATAATTTGAAAGGGGGGGTAAGGAGTAAGAAGTACAAATTCCTAGCATACAACAGAAACTATTCTGGGGCAAGAGGTCTAAACCTAAAGGACTAAATACTGGCATTTCCACAGGGAAACTTGGAGGGGGGTGGGGGGCAGAATGATGTTGGTTATTTTTGAGGGAAAACAGTAACTGTCTTAAGCAAAGGCTTTAAAGAACTGGCTAGGGGTTGGGATGAGAATTTGAACATAATGAAAACTGCTTTGGTTGAAAGAGGAAGAAAATTATTGTAAAAGATTTCTGAGAAATGTGAAGGACAATGTTAACATGACTTTGGCCAAATCATTTCATTTCTGTGGGTTTCATATATGAGAGAGAGAGAGAGAGAGAGAGAGAGAGAGAGAGAGAG
>NW_025373525.1:0-6260 GCF_016433145.1 Gracilinanus agilis
ATACAATATAATTAAATATAAATGATTATGACTAAATTAAATTTTATATTTAGTAAATAATTTATAATGCATAAATTGATTTGTTTTTCAAATAAATAAGACACAATTGAAGGAAACTTATTTTTAGTTCAGCTCTTTCTATCTACTTTAATCATTTCTGTGGAAATCTTTCTAAAATAAATTAGCACTTTCCTGCCTTCTAGTGCACAGAGAATATAACTTAATGCTAAGTGAAAGCTGTGCCATGCTTTGAAAGGAAGGAGGAAATTATTTCTGCTCTCTAGTTATTTACAATCTAAACTACATGAGGCTGCAGGGGAGGTTAGCAATTGGACATCACCATCGTATAAAGTAACAAAATTCTCAGAGATCCCGGAGCAAGGTAGGGCTTCTTGCCCCTACACTGAATGGCCTTCCCTAGCTTGGATACTTTCTGGAATCTTTTTTGCTTTTCATAGTTCTCCATTCTCCTTTGCTATCAAATGACAGCTGTCCCTTCATTCAACAAATATTTGCTGAGTGTCTGCTACACACCTGCCCCTAGCAGCTGTCTACCCCACACATCTTCTAATCTCTTTTGGACAGAGAAATCACAAAACCTTGCAGCACACACAAACACACAGAGATTACTTCATGTTTGTTGACTTGAACTGCATCAGAACAACATGGAAAATGAGGGGAAAGGTTTTTACATATGGGCTTCAATGCATGGACTTGGTGATAGACCCTTAGGTTTGGACTCAGAGGACCTGGATTCAAACCCTAATGACTTGGGTGACTCTGGACTTCATTTCTCTGTTTCTCAGTGCCTTCTCTGAAAATTTCAGAAATAGACACCCCTCTTCTAGCTCTGAATCCATTGAGATCAATTTGATCTAATGAGATTTTTTAAATTTCTATTTTATTATTTTTTTTCCAGAAGCCCTTTTTGTTTCCATTTGGGTTCTCAACTGTGTTCCAAAGAAATGAACTTGCCAAATAAGTAATCTCAGAGTAAAAAGAGCCTTATCTTTTTCTGTGTGTATACATACTTGCTGTAAACGTGAATATATACCCATCTACCTAAAAGCATATAAAACTGAAAGAAACTTTAAGAGATCATGGTCCAACCTCTCGTTTTACAGATGAGAAAACTGAGGCTTATAGAAGTCGTGATTAACCCAAGGTCACTTACATAGAAAATAGCAGGGATGGGAACGAAACATCAGTTCTCTGACCTTAAATCCATTGTTTTTTCTACCATGCCACAGTTTCCTGCAATGTGATTCTGTGCCCCTGTATATAATAATTGGTGTTTCTCTAAGCTTTAAATTTACAGACTGCTTTATACATATTCTCACTAGCATCTCACATTACCCTTCAAGGTGGGTACCATATCCATTTTACAGGTGAGAAAACAAGCTCAGAGACACATGGTTTGTCCATAGTTAGCAACGAGTATCAGCAGCAGGATATGAACATAGGTCTTCCTGATGATGAGTCTGGTGCCCAATCTATGTATTATGCCATGATGTTTCTGTGTAGAGGTTTACTGAAAGGATATAGTCACTAGTGTGTGGAAGGCAATGTGGTGGCCTATATCTAGAGATCTGTCCTTGCAATCACGAATACTGGGGTTCAGTCCTCCCTTGGGCATATTCTGATCATGTAACCTTGAGTAAGTCAATTAACTTCCCAGTGCTAAATTCGATTAACTCTAAATTATAGAGCAGGTGATAACCAACATTGGTGGAGGAAATTTTCTCACCAGAAACTATCAATGAAATTACAAATCTAATACTACGCCAACCCACCCCCCAAAAAAGAAGTCATTTATTTGTTAAAGATCTCATTCAAATTTTTAAGCCCTTTCAGTATAAAAATGATTGTTTCCTTCCAAGTCCTTTTTTTAAACCCTTACCTTCTGTCTTAGAATTGATATAAATATTACTTCCAAGTCAGAAGAGCCGGTTTTTCCCTAATTCCCTTAAGCAGGTGACTGGGCCCAGATGAGAAAAGATATCCAGGGCCTCCTTAAGAGACCCCGGAAAGGGATAGACATGCCCCTCATAACACCTGAATGATGCAACATGAGTATAGTGCCCAGGGGAAATATCCTCTGCTCCATGGTTAAAAGAAGTTTAAGAAAACATCCCTAAGTAGTATATTGCCTTAGTCCCCCAGAGACAAAAAATAATACATTACAGAGTAAGTTAGCACAGGGACCTGCAAAGGGAAAGCAAGTCTGTACAGTCAGGGGACCCAACTAGTAAAACATGAAGGCTGTTATCACCAGCACTCCCACAAAGACCCAGGACAGAGCCAAAGCTCAAAGCTATCTCTTCTACTTTGTCTTCTTGTTTTAAATATACATACATATATATATATATATGTATATATATATATATACATATATATATATCTTTTTTAAAGCATCAGAATCTTTTCTAGTAGCTATCTGATGATGTGTTTTGTAGCACCAATATAGATAGCTCTGGAGCTATCAGAGACCTTAAAATATCAATTGTTTCAACCCTTTCATTGACCTGTAAAGTGGCTTGTCCAAAGTCATATAGCAGGAAGAAATAACTGAATGAGTGATCTAAATCCAGAATTATAATTCTATGGGTGACTACTGACCATGGCATAGTCTGACACTGATGTCTATTCAATCATTTCAAGTAAAACCACAAAATATCTTTCCCTACCCCCACAAAAGGTTGTCGACATACAATTAATTTTTATTCATTCTAATTTTTAAAATTAACTATTATATTTATAATTATAATTATATGTAGCCCCACTAAAGTCTTACTCTGATGCTCTTATATGACAAATTGACCCTGAGTTCACAAAAGTCTCTGATGGATTTATGGTTTCATCAATATGGAAACCCATTCTAGCAACATAGATAACGTCTCATCTAACCCTACCCATCTTTCTCAAGACTTCCCAGAAGCCTTTCATGGAAGGTCTATCTAGTACGCTAGAGGCTTCCTCTAGCTCTCTTGTATTGACACAAGTAGCATGAGCAGGCTGTCCATCAATTATCCCTTGTTCTTGCTATGTGAATAGCCCATCTTAAAGCAAATTCAGTAAGAGTCTATCAAAATGGAAAGGTTTTTAAGATGGAATCAGCAGTCTTTATCATCTGACAATCAAACTAGGAGAGACTTGCCGGTAAGATGGTAGCAGTTTGCAGAATTCTTCAGCTACATCACCTCATAAAGACCACCTATCAAGGTACAAAAGAATGAATAAAGTTGTAAATTCATCCAACCATTGTGGAGAGATTTGGAACTATGCCCAAAGGGTTTTAAAACTGTGTATACCCTTTGGTCCAACAATACCACTACCAGGTCTGCATGCCGAAGTGATTTTTAAAAAGGAAAAGGGACCTATTGGCACAAAAATATTTATAGCAGCTCTTTTTGTGGTGTCAAAGAATTGGAAACCGAGAGAATGTCCATCAATTGGGGAATGGCTGAACAAGTTGTGGTATGTGATTGTAATAGAATACTACTGTGCTCTAAGAAATGATATGAAGAATGGCTTAAGAAAAATCTAGAAAGACTTGCATAACCAACGCAAAGTGAAGTGAGCAGAACCAGGAGAACATTTATACATACATAGTAACAGTGAAATTATAGGATGAATATGTATGAATAAACTTAGCTATTCTTAGCAATGCATTGATCCAAGAAAATCCCCAAGGACTCGTAATGAAAAATGCCATCTGCCTCCAAAAACAGAACTGAGGAAGTCTGAATGCAGACTGAGACATACTATATTTCACTTTATTTCTTTGCTTTTCTTTTATTTGTTCAAGTTCTCTTTCACAAAATGACTAATATGGAAAGATGTTTTACACTATTAACACACGTAAAATCTTTATCAGATTGCTTGTCATCTCAGAGAAGTGGGAAGAGAGGGAAAGAAAGGGGGTGAGAATTTGAATCAACCTTTAAAACAAGTAAAGGTTAAAAAATTGTGTTTTTTTTCATGTAATTGAGGAAAAAACTAAATTTTTTTTAAAAAGAACGAGTAAGCAGAGAAAACACTCCCTCTGATGAAATCATTAGCCCCAGAAGTATTTTGTTGTTTAGTCATTTCAGTCATGCCTGACTTTTCATGAACTCTTTTGGGTTTTTCTTCTCCAGGTCATTTTAAAGATGAGAAAACTGAGGTAAGATGAATAGGGTCAAGTAGCTTGCCCAGGGTTACACACCTAGAGTTTGAGACTAAATTTAAACTTAGATCATCCTGACTCTAGGCCCAGCACTCTATCCACTGTCCCATCTAGCTGCCTTTGAAGTGTATGTGTGTATGTATTGATAGATAGATATCATATAATCATATTTATTTATCATATATTTATATATAGGTATAGATATAGTATATATGCATATATAAATGTATGTGTAAAAACACAAATATACAAATGTCACGTGTGTATATACACGCATATGTATTCCATATAGCATTATCACAGAATGAGCATTTCTCTGGGAAGACAAGACTTTCTGTAGGAAAAGGAGATCTTTGTGATCTTAGACCAGTCACTTCACATCCACTTTCCCCCTTTATGAAATGAAAGGGATAGGATGGACTAAATGATTTCCGAGTTCCCTCCCAACATTTTGCATATGCCTCCCTGATCTTTTAATTGTCATTCTGCTGAGGAAAATTCATATTTCATAGGATACTTATTAAGGAGAAATATAGAAGAATTCTGGAAATATCAATGAAGTCAAGCTAACAAGTATTTATTAGGCACCTACGATGAGCCAGGTGTCGTATACTAGTTCCCAGTCTCCGACTGTATATGGGTGTCACCAAAACTCACATTTTGAGAGTTTCAAGACACTACCCCCATAGCAGCATCACCTGTGCAAAAACAATGAACAGAAATCTTTTTCATGTCACACTTTCAAATGTCACACTCGAAAATGACAACTTCTGCTTATCATAACAGGATCTACCTCCTCAGCTATTTCCAGAAGAAAGATTTTTGGCTTTCTCTGGTTTTGTATTTTAGAAACTTGAGATGAAGACATAAGTCAGAGGGGGAGCAATTGGGGAACTTTTACCTTCCACTTTCTAACTGATGAAATTAGTCATTTTAGTCAAGGCCTTCAGTTGTTTGGGAGGAAAAGGAAATGAAGTGATGCTTCTCCTGTCACAGGGGCTCCTTCTTTTGAGCTGAGGCTTACCCCCACATAAAATGAAATAGAGCAAGGCTTTACACTGGAGAATATGGAAAAGAGAGAAGAAAAAAATCAAGTTATTCCCAAGTCTTATGGATGTCAACTGTAAAATATACCCATCTGCCCATTATTGCAGTAGAAATGTGTGGCTTATGGAAGAGTCAGAGAGCCGTGGGAAGAAATCCAACAGTAAATTGAATACTCATTAGTGGGACTGGACCATGACTACTCAGAGATATTGGTGGCGGGTGAGGGGAGCCCACTGAACTATTTGCAGATGCTAGAAATCTTCCTTGCCTTGCCTTTAATTCTTTGTATTTCTGTGAGTCCTATTAGGACTATTAGAATTGATCTCATATTTGTCCCATCAGAGATAGGGAACTAAAGGGAGGTGATTGATGGGGAGTCTTTATTTCTAAATAGGAATATAGTCAGAGGGTCAAGATACCGTAGAATTCTTGCATCCAGCCTCACAGCAAGGTGAGCCTCCCCATCCCCTTACTGATGAGAACCCGCCTCACTGCCTACATTTATACTACAAGCATTTAAAGAAGAAAAAAATAGCTACTCCTGTGTAATCGAGGATGAAGGTAACACAAGGTGACATGTGTATGTGTGTGTAAGATGCTTTGAGCAGAGTTCTTCATGGGCCATTTGGAGACCCCTGCAGAAAGCAGGACCTCGAGTCCTTTTTGCCATCTGTCCCCTCTGCCCCTGCCTGAGAATCCTGAGCAGGCCAGCCTTACACAGGTTCGAAGGAGCCCGCTTTACTGTAAGTAAAAAGTCTCTGGCAGAGAGCTCATGGAGGGGCTGGCTGGTCACCCTGCCCAGGCGGAGGTTGAGCTGCTTTGTTGAGCAAATGCGTCAGGCAAGAATCAACCTGGTGAGTAAATGAAGTGTCCCAGGGAGTGAGACATAATGATCACCAGAGCCATTCAATGAAAGATCTTGCCTGTGAAAGACTACTGTCTGCTGTCAGCCACTTTATCTGTCATTTCAGAGCTCTGTGGCAAAATCATTCTTAAAGAGATACTGCAAAGAAGAATCCAAACTTGATGGGACTCTCTTCGGGGG
>NW_025373526.1:0-6114 GCF_016433145.1 Gracilinanus agilis
GAGAGAGAGAGAGAGAGAGAGAGAGAGAGAGAGAGGTGTGTGTGGGGGGGAAGACAGAGGGTGGGACTGCCAGTGATCCGGAGCAGAAAGCCAAGTTAATAGGTGAAGTGGCAAAACTATGCCCAGAGAAACTTCTGCCCTTCCAGCCCAATTAATCATGAAAGGTGTGTCAGCAGCCATGAGGCAGTAATCTAGGTGAAATTGATTCCTTAGCTCTGTGCTTCATGTGGGTCTGGGTCCAAATGTGATCATCACTGTTTGTTAAACTATCACAAAACAAATACTGAGAAGCCAGGGCTTAAAGTTAATTAAAGTTCATCCCAATTCACAAGCAAGTGCACACTTTAGGATATTATCTTTATGAGACTTTTCCCCCTCCCAACATCCTGTTTGTCCTTTGAAAGAATTGCCTTTCAAATTGCCCTTTGGTATTATCTCAGGAAGATCCTAACCATCAGGAGGCTTATTTAGGAATTGAATGTTTTATCGATAGTAAAGACAGACATGCTAATTTACGTAGGCGTGAAAGGCTAAATAGAAATTGCCTAAATCTGATTTTTTCCTCCTTGACTTATTTCTGGCCTCAGAGAATGACTGGTTATGGAATAGGCATACGCCCTGTTTCCACAGTCTTCCGTTCACATGTGACTGATGCGATTTAAGTTATTGATAAATGGGAACTCAGTTATGAAGGAACAAAAGAATCAACAGAAAATTTAAGAAGCATCCTGGGGTGTCTTGTAAATTCGGATTTATTTCACGAAAGCTCGATGTCCTATTGAAAGACTATCTCCAATCTCTTAGCTATAAAGAGTGAAAAAATACTAGGGAAAGTGGCCTTCAATATTTCTCATTTCAAAAATAACGATTGCTTTCATCACCAGTATCTGAAGAAGCGGGAGGGGATGAAAAGAAGCAACAGTTGGTAGGGGTGGGGGAGAATGGAGGGAGCGAATGTGACCCACCTATGATTGGAAGTGAAAAATTAAGAAGAAATGCCCATAATCTTGTGATTATGTAATGGAACCTCTTGAAATTTCCATTTTAAACATATTCACACTTTCCTGCAATAACCCTCATTGGGATTTCAGAAAATGCCCTGGCAAAGAGTACAGAATGCCACAAATTAAAACAAACAGTGTAGCGTGCATTCTAATTGTTAGGGATGCTGCTATCACATTTTGAAAACATTACAAGCTTTATGGTGGTGCTGATGACAATATTTATCCAGCTTATAGGCTGATTTTGACATTGTCTTCTACTCAGGCCGCATACAAAAGGGTTTTGTTTTTTTCTATTTTCTATTTTCCGGGAAGAAATGTACCAGAGAATACTTAAGAGAGTTGCATTCACTTGTGAATAGAAATTGTGATATTTTATCTGTGCCTGTAGAATGATGAGATCATCAAATGCAATATCCAGAAGATGAAGGGGAAGCTAGTAAGAGGTAGAGAGAGAAGTAGCATGGCTTTGTATAGTGGCTTCAGAATCAGAAAGACTTGAGTTCAAGTCCTGCTTTTGACACACACTGACTGCATGACCATAGGCAAATTGTTTCTTTTCTAAGGTTGCCCCCGGCAATTCTCTATGACTGAGTTGCAGGGAAGGTGCCAGTCTGTCATGGTAGAGTAAGTTTACTCATCAGGAGTTCTTTGCACCATCAGAGATCTAGACCTAAGTGATTGAAGTCTTAGGACCAAATTCAAGTCCAAATGTGAACAAATATCATCATCTACAGAGGAATCCTTCCCTGCAAACTTCCAAGGGAATTCCCTTTCATTTTTTTTGTGGTAGAATTTCCCTATTACTGAATTACGTGGAAATCAACTAACCAAATCTTTGAGAATTACTTTGTTACACAGAAAAATCATAAAACAATTTTATCTGGAAAAACAAAACAAAACAAAACCACTGAGGGCGGTTGCCTATCATTTAAACTACTTGAAACTATTTTGGATTCAGTTACTTAGAAATAAAGAGATGAGAGCAATGGTTTCCGGAAATTATACCAGATGCTTCTCTGCAAAGGGAGAATAAAACAGATAGCTAAAGGACTGAGGAATTCACTGCATTGAGTCATCATTACTTCATATTTTATTGCTTAATTATTTTATATTATTAACTTATTTATATTTTTAAGTATTATATTTCTATTTGTTATTATATGATTATAGTTAATACTTTATTATTTCACTTGATTTGTACAGAACACTTCAAGAGTATGGGGGAGCACTGGGGAGCAATATTTAAGAAATGAGGCATTCTACTTATCTTCAAGTAGATAATAATTGATTTTCACAGAATCTGTGGAAAAGGATTTATGGAGGAAATGGACAAAATGAGATGTGAAAGGTTTCACTCTCCACCCCTAGAGGAACAACCCACACAAATGAAACTGTGGTTCTTCCAAAGTATGTACAGTAAGATACCCATGTAAAATAATTCAGTAACAATTATGAAGCCACATTTTCTCTGGAAGGACTCTCCATACTAATGTCATCATTTTAAAATAGATTTTATTTATTCCATTAAATATCTCCCAACTTCATTTTTAAAAATTTTGAGTTCCAAATTCTTTCCCTTCCCTACTCCTTAAGAAGACAAGTATTATGATATCAATTATATAGACTCATAGCTTTTTCAAAGTGTCCAAGTAAGCAACCAGAGGCGGCATGGGGTATGGTAGATAGAGTTGACCTTGAAGTGAGGAAGTCCTGAGTTCAAGTCCTGCATCTGATATATCCTATCTATGTGACCTTAGGAAGGTTACTTCACCTTAATGTGGGCAAGTCTCTAAGACTAAAACTGGCAGTGAAGGTGTTCGAGGAAGTTTCTTTGTATTAAAGAAATCACGGGTCCAATCATTCTTTCTAAAATAGCCAAATAGTGGTTCTGGAACTAATGGCTTTATTAATAACTAGTAACAAGAATGATATACTACCAGGGAAATCCTGGAAATTGTTGACTGTTTTATTTCAAGTGAAACCCTGGTCTGTCTGTATGTCATAGTTTTCAATAAATCTTATGTGTTTTGGATTCTTTTAAAAATAAAACAAAATGGGGCAGCTGGGTAGCTCAGTGGAGTGAGAGTCAGGCCTAGAGATGGGAGGTCCTAGGTTTGAATCTGGCCTCAGACACTTCCCAGCTGGGTGACCCTGGGCAAGTCACTTGACCCCCATTGCCCACCCTTACCACTCTGCCACCTATGAGACAATACACCGAAGTACAAGGGTTTAAAAAAAAATTAAAAACAAAATAAAATATCCAAATAGCATTTAAAAACCACATATTCACAAATGGCTAGGTGGGGAAAACCAGTCCCTTCTCACCTCATCTTGTCCTTGTTTTCCATAAATCCTTCCCCAATTAGATTATGACCTTTGTGAGGGCAATTTCCATGACTCATTTCTCTTTCTCATTTCTGTTTCCTTGTCTCTGGTGCTCTGCACATGGTAAATAAAGTTATTGTTTTACCTTAGAAGGTCTCAACCAATGATGGATGATCTATTGTCCTGAACTCCTTAGCACTGCCACCTGAGAATTAGAATAACTCACATTTATGTAACATTTTAAGTTTATACCTATGTAAATATCTAGTTACAGGGACTCCATGAGAAATCTCTTTTGTTTTATGGGATCTGCTTACAACAAATATATTGTTAGAAATCCCCTTCCCTGTCTCTAGGTGTTGGACATGAAATCAGTCAACCAACAATCATTTATTAAATGCCTACCTTGTGCCCGGCACTGTGCTAGCATTGCAGATGCAAATACAAAGATTAAAATGTCCCTGCTCTCAAGGAACTTATATCTATAACTTGTAAAAGGATAATACGAGTAATACAAAATAGGTAAGAAGTTATTTTTGGTGGAAGTGAGACTACAAAGAGAATTATAAATTAAGAACTGGAAAAATGAATGAGGATCTAGTTACCTTAATTAGACTCTTTTTTTTCCTTTAAACCCTTACCTTCCGTCTTGGAGTCAATACTGTGAATTGGCTCCAAGGCAGAAGAGAGGTAAGGGTAGGCAATGGGGGTCAAGTGACTTGCCCAGGGTCACACAGCTGTGAAGTGTCTGAGGCCAGATTTGAACCCAGGACCTCCTGTCTCTTGGCCTGGCTCTCCATCCACTGAGCTACCCAGCTGCCCCCACCCTCATTAGACTCTTAACTTGTTATTGTCTACTTTAAATGCAACACCTAGAACATGATGTATGCTCCACGTGATCTAACCAGAGCAGAGAGCAGGGGGATTCTGCCCTCCCGTGTTCTGAAAACCATCCTTTTCTCAGGAAAGCCTAGGATAGCATTATTATCCATGCTGTGTCAACAAATTACTAGAGGCCCCCATCTACAGGATTATATAAATAACTTTGGTGTGCGGAGTACACCTAGGCAAGGGTGCACTTGTTTGCCTTCAGTGCAAACAAATCCATAAATGTTGAGAGGATATTAAAACCAATTCATATCCTGAAACTGGATGTGTGTATATTTAGTGAATTAAATTGGATTATACTCAGCAAACATGCATGACATTGGACATATGATTTAATCTCTTGAAAAATGAGGGCAAGCCTATCTGTAATAGTTTTGTTTTTTATTTGTTGTTGTTGTTTTTATGACAATTGGCAAGTTAGTTGTGCATGTCAAACGTCAAAAGCATTCTGGTCAATGACTCCAAAATCTCCCAATTGCTGGAACGACTACTTGGCAAATATGTATGTCAAATGTCAAAAGAGCCTTTCATTTGAGAATAAATGTTGCTTATATCTCTGAATTACGTATATTCTGGCAGTTCTAGGCAATGGTGACATCACTGATTTGGTCATGCCCTACATGACTACCCATTCATGCCTCCCCTTAATGTATTACTCTTATCCATGTCCTCTCATGAGTTTGCCCAAGAGGGCCACCCCAGCTCTCCCAATTCTGGAGGTCTTTCCTGTGTTTTCTTGACACTGTTCCATAGTTTATGGCATGTCTATCTCTTTGTGACTCCATCTGGGATTTTCTTAGCAAAGGTCCTGGAGTGGTTTGCCATTTCCTTCTCCAGGTCATTTTTACAGATGAGGAAACTGAAGCAAATGAGGTTAAGGGACTTGCCCAGGGTCACATAGCTAGTATGTGTCTTTGGCCAAATTTGAACTCAGAAAGAGGAGTCTTTCTGATTCCAAGCCCGACACTCTATCCACTCTGCCCTCTCTATTGGCACAGGAAAGGCATCAACCAAGCATATCCATCTCACATCAGCCTGTCCTTTCTTTTGATTCTACATTTCTTATACATCAGTTCTCCTCTCTAATTCCTTCTCGGTGAGGAGTTTCATTTGCTTGCTCCTCTCCACTGCTTCTTGGGTGACCTTGAACTTTAATTCTTTGGTAATGACATTATCTTATGACTCTCAGCCATACAACATCACCAGAAAAAGATTGGCATTAAAAAGACAAACCAGCTCATCCAGTTCCATGCCAATCAGACCACCAAAGGATAACTTTATGGAACCAAAAAAGTAATAACAAAATTCATTTGAAAGAAACAAGGTCAGATTTCTGCCAGACTACTTTCCAGTTTTTCCAGCAGTTTTTGTCAAATAGTCCTTATCCCAGTGATCTGAAGTTTTTGGATTTATCAGACATAATGTTTTTAGGTTCATTAACTTCTGTGTCTTGTATAGCTAATCTGTTCCACTGACCAACTTTTTTTTTAACCAGTACCATCTATTTTTGGTAATGATCTCTTTGCAATATAGAGTGAGACCTGGTACTGCTTGGTTCTCATCCACTTCGTGTTTTTTATTATTTGTCTTGATATTCTAGGCCTTGTTTCTTCCAAATGAATTTTGTTATTACATTTTAGTGCCTCACACTATATACCAAATTTAGTACATGACTTATTTTTAAAAGATAACATCAGAAACGTATTGGAGGGGGCAGATGGGTGGCTCAGTGGATGGAGAGCCAGGCCTAGAGATGGGAGTTTTAGGTTCAAATCTGGCCTCAGACACTTCCCGGCTGTGTGACCCTGGGCAAGTCACTTAACCCCCATTGCCCTTGGAACCAATACACAGTATTGACTCCAAAACGGAAGGTAAGGGAGAAAGGAAGGAAGGAAGG
>NW_025373527.1:0-5692 GCF_016433145.1 Gracilinanus agilis
CATAATAATACTATTATTATAATTATACTAATATTCTGTAATTTACTCTCTGCGACCCAGTATGAAAACTAGCCTTCTAGACTGTAGTTGAATGAAGTAGCACATTAATATTCTTCCTAGTAGCTTCTTGGTTCCTTTTAGGAGCAGCACCTGTCCTTGGTGAATCATAACCTCATTTTTGTCTATAGACTGAGGATTGAAATTGTCTTCTTGCTTTGTAAGGTAAAGAAATCCTTGAAGATGCACCCTAAAGTAGCACAGAATATTCATTGCTGCAGTGTCATTCTCTGTATGTCACTTGCATCAGGAAGAGAGCTGCTCTCCAAATGGCTGAAACTTTAATAGCAAACATCCCTCCAGGGTTTGTAATTTTCCAGTCAAGATGGCCGAGTTGATAGAAATGTTTTCACCGCAGCCTTGTAGCAGATGTTTGCCCTGGTGCTGGCTTAACAAATGTTGGACATAATTCATTATTGCCTCCTCATCCCTTTTAGATGGATGCAATGGCTAGTGAGATTTATAAATATTTTGTTTCAGGCAATAATTAAAGCTAGTAAAAGAAAGGTTGGGAGTGGGGGTAGACTGTGTATAGTCACAGCAGCTGTCCTGTGTTGACAGAGAAGATCAATTATTTCATCATGGCAGTTTCTGTAAAGCCAAGAAAACAGAGCCATGGGGTTAGAGGAGAAAAGAGGCAATAGTATAGTCATTTCCTTACATTTGGATACTTAAATTTAATAGGTAAAATTTTATCAGGCAGGGAAAAAAATGGTTTGTTTAACTGTAAATAGAGCTTTTAAAATAATCAGATTGGAGCTACACCTTTGTACATGTGCGCATATGTGTGACACACAGGTGTGTGCACACACACATTTTAAAACTGTTCCTTGTAGGACACCTGAATAGTTCAGTCTTACTTGTCTGTTAATTCATTGAAGAAGAAATGATAACATTTAAGGGTTTTGATGACTCATTTGCCTTGTATCTTATTTATATGTTTGCCTTGGACTGCCTTTTTCCTTCCTCCCATTTCCCTAAGCAGTGCTGTGAATACAAACTCTTTCACTTCCAAATGCTTTTTAATCAGAAACCACTGGTGGTGTGTATTGGTTTGGAGTTTTTTATCTGCATGGGTTTGGGTTACTTGGCTGTTTTTTTTTTGTTTGTTTGTTTGTTTTTGTTTTTGTCCACAGGATTAATAACATCACCTAACTATTTGTAATTTATAATCTGTAATCTAGGGTTCTAAACCTATACCTTCCCAGAAACCTGTGTTCCTCCCATCTCAGATTAGAGAATATTTGCTGTGTTCAGTAATAGTTATTACTTATATTAACATTGATTTCTAAATACATTTTCATTCCTCACCAGTTTTTAAAGGTTATAGTTTATTTCCATAGAAAGTGAATTCTGATATGTTCCTTTTTTAAGAGAAATTTTCTTATAAATTTTGTATATTTTTATTCTTCTCTCATTATTTGCTTGTATTTCTATTTCTTGGGAATGCTAATGAAGCAGTTGTTTCTCTTACTAACCAATCAGTCAGCAAGTATGTATTAGGCACCTATCTACTACATACCAAGATACAATTTAAGGGATATTTCTGATAGACACTAAAAAGGAGGGGGAGGGGGAGTAACCCACACTCCATGTAGTTTTTTTGTTGTTCAAAAAACACAAGCTACATCCTTCAGTATTGCCATATTTCCTAATTGCTTGTAAGTGAACAAGAAGTGTTATATTTAATTATTCTTTGAAACTGGAGCATCCTTCTCTGGTTGGTAACCTTATGTAGGACATTAGCAACTAGAAGTAAGAACAAGGAAATTCTTTAGAAAAGAAATTCCTTTCCTGTCATGCCATCCTTAGTAGACTTTTCCTTTTTTAATTTTACAAAAGGAAATCCCTGAGTGTTGTGAAGTGGAGCAATCTGGCTATAAAGGTAAATGCTCCCAAAGAAGTAAGTTTCAAATCTTATCTACTATTTAATTGGACAGGCAATGTCATTATTGGTGTTATTTTTATCATTGCTGTTATTCCTAAGGCAGAGGCCTTGTACACTGTCCACACTAAAAGTCTGAGTTGATGGTATTGGTTGTGTCAAAGTGGTGAACCTTCCCTCCTGCCCTTGAGGTCTATACTTCTAGTTCCTAAGTTAGAGAGCCTTTGCTGAATTTTTATCCAAGTCACACCCACTAACTGGGAATGCTTCCTCAAAGCTCTGTCCTGTTATCTTCTTCCTCTCTATCATTTTACTTGATGATGTCATTGGCTTTCATGGTTTCAGTACCTGACCATACACATGACTCACATCTATTTGTCCAGCCCTCACCGTTCTCCTGACTTCCCACAGTCTGTTGTTCATCCCAAACTGGGAATCCAGACATCTTTTTTTTTTTTTTAATCTTATTTTTATTTTCATGCAAAGTACTCTTCCATATTGGTCATTTTTGTAAGAGCACACTCATACATAACCAGAATCCCCAAATAAAACCACAAATGTGATGTGAAAGATGACTCCAACAGGGATATCCAGACTTCTTAAACTCAACGTGACCAAAACTGAACTCATCACCTTTTCCCCCTAAACTCTGTCCTCCTCCTAACTATTAGGATATATATTAGGGTCCAGGATACCACCATCTTCCCAGTCCCCCAGGCCTGCCACCTGTGTGTCATCCTCACTTCCTCCCTCTCACCCTCTGTAGCTACTCAGTACTTAATACTCATCATTTCTACCTTTGTAACACATGCTGTGTACACTCCCTTCTCTCCTCTGGTACAGGGCCTCATTCCTTCTTGTCTGTAATACTACCATAATCTTCTGGTGGGTCTCTCTTCCTCAAGCGTATCTCCACTCAGGTGGCAAATTGATTTCCCCAAAGCACAAGTCTGACTCACCTCCCTATTCAGTCAGCTTTAGGGGTTCTCTTCCCCAGGATGAAGGATAAAACCCTCCCTTAGGCTTTTAAAGCCCTGCACAAACTAGACCATCCTACCCTCCCAGTCTTTTTTTTTTTTTTTTTTTTTTTTTAAAGCTCATATTGATACTAAATATCAGTTCCAGGGCAGAAGAGTGATAAGGGCTAGGCAACTGGAGTTAAGTGACTTGCCCCAGGTAACTCAGGAAATATATGAAGTCACACTTGAACCCAGGACCTCCTGTCTCCAGTCTTGGCACTCTATTGCTGTGTTGCTCAGCACCGCTTCCACAATCTTTTTAGACCTCTATACACTCAAGGCAAGTGAATACTGGCCTTATTGTTCCTTACATAAAACACTGTGCACTTTTTCCACTTTTTTTTTTAATAATCCAAAAGCCTAAAGAAATTTTAATGCCAGTTCACAATATAATACAATGTTTTTTTTTCTTATAAAGTAAGTTCATAGATACTATCAAACAAGCAAGAATGCTACATTGTGGGAAAAAAAGGCCTTCACTATTGTTAGGGTGCTTATGATGAGTTCATTTGTATGAAGAAGATAGTTCAGTTTTTCTTTCTTACAAATTATTGAAAAATTTACTTTCAGTAATAAAGATCTTCTTGAACATGAGATTTCAGTTCTGTGTACTATTTGTACAAGTGAAATATCAAATGTTCAATTAAAGTAAAATTCTAACCACCTGTTGAAAGAGTTCTTCGGCACTCTAAATTAGAATGTTATTGAGGTAGTAAATCTATTTCTCAAGTGACAGATTTCCTTGTCTATGTATAGATAAATTTTTAAAATAATTCAATATCTTTTAGCATAACTTGTAGATAGATCCTTGGATGGTTAAATGAACCCTGTTCCTAGTGTTCCATAAGAATGGAAGGTTCTCTTTAATCACTAATGCTATATAACTAATTGAGAAATTACCTTCAATTCTTGCTTTCCTAATGAAACAAGTTTTCCCAAAGTGGATCTGGGCTTTGAAAGGATGAGTTCCTCCCTTGGATCTTTCTTTTCAGCACCATATTTGTTGCCTAACTCCCCCCCCCCCCCCCCCCCCCCCAAATTTGAAACAACCTGGAATTTGTAAAAGTGACATGAGATAATGCTTCAGATCAGGAGTGAATGGAACAACTCAAAGGAACAACTTTGTCTCCTTTAAATTTTTTGAAGAGGTGAAAGTTACTCTGCAATGAGCACATAAAACTGAGGTCTGTACAAAGCAATATAGGCTGTTTGGATGTAAGGAAAGAAGGAAAATATATTTTTCAATGCTATATTTTAAAATTTTCTCCCCCTTTCAAACTGGAATAAACTTTAAAGAATTTGGTTAGGAGAGTATATTGTGGGTATAGAAGAGAAAATATCCCTTTGCCTTTCCTAGGAAAGGCTCTTGTGACAGCAGAGAGGTTAAAATCTAAAATCAAAGCTACCAAAAGCCAGAGTCAAATTGCTTGGTTTGTCAAGTACATTTATTGTTCATTAAAAAAGAAGGATGAGAAACACTATAGTACTGATTCTATCTGGATTTAAAAATCCATCTCAAAGCTTTAGAAAGTGCTAGAAACACAAGAGTGGTGGTAGTTCTTAAGTTCAAAAATGAACTTACCCCCATTATTGCAGCAACTTCATCCATGGTGAAATGATAAAGGGAATGAAAATTTTCTTCAAAAGTTGATCTTTACCTCTCATGAACACCCAGATATTAAAGCAGATGGAATAAATGACCCATGTGCCATAAATTAACACCCAACTCCCCACCCCCCCATTCCCCAACCCCACTTAAAACTTTGCTTCCTCATCTCCAGCTCTTTATTGCCCTGAATTCCTTACAATTTTCTGAAAGTTCCACTTTCTGCAATCCTCTGTAATCTTAGTCCCTTCCCAGTTTGTCATAGCTATAATGTTACCTTTCCTGAATGTGTTTATATGATGCCCCCACAGTAGACTGGAGGCTCCCTGAGAGCAGGGACCATGTATTTGCTCTTCTCTGTATTCCCAGTTTCTGGAACGGTGCCTAGCACATAGTAGACACTTAATAAATGCTTGTTGATTTGATTTGCTTGGGTGGCATTTATTCTTCTCTCCTTGGTTTAACTCCTTGCCCATCCCTACATCCACCAGAAAAGGAAAGGGGAAAAGAGGAAAGGGGAGGAAAACTGCCTATCAGGGTGATAGTATCATTACCATCATTCCTAGCTTCTGGTGTATAGTAGTTATGACAAATTAAATTCAGTCGTGCACTGCTGTGGAAACATTTTGTTAGCGGCTTTGGATTCAGGTGTGCCCACTATGAGCCTGGTTAAGCAGAATTGTTGGGAGTCAGGGACTCGAGACCTTTGCACTTGAATAATTTGATCTTGCATTGTTTGAGATAGTGGATCCTGCTGTCACTGCTGAGATTTGTGCCTAATTAATGGAGAACTGCACACAAAATTGAAAGCATTCTTAGTTTATTGAATATTGTATATGGAAATAACAATGAGGCTTCTTTCAGAGAAACTTGTAAGATTCATTGAAAGTACTTTGCAGCTCCCTTCTTTCCCTCATCTCCTTTTTACCGGGAATTCCAGTTGTTAATTCAATAATGGTAGGTTTTTCTATCTGGGACTGGAGGGAAAGTTCTTTTTTAAAAAGTAATTTGTTTATTCCTAATTTAACAAACATTACATTATCCTACCCTCTGTCCATTATACCATCCCTTACCCATATTGGAGAAAAAAAGAAAAGTAGCACCTCTGTTAAAGATATATATATA
>NW_025373528.1:0-4673 GCF_016433145.1 Gracilinanus agilis
TTTTCTGGCCTCTTCAATTTTATTTACATTATTCCTAGCCCTTGTTATCCTCCCAGAAAATTTTTCTTTCCATTCACATCATATCTTTTTTTTTAAACTCTTGTCTTCCATCTTAGAATAAATATTAAGTATTCCTTTGAAGGTAAAAGAGCAATTGGAGGTAAATGACTTGATCAGGGTCACAGAGCTAGGAAGTGTCTAAGCCTAGATTTGAACACAGGACTTCCCATCTCCAGACCTGTCTCTATCAATTGAGCTAATCTTGTCATACCCATCATATCTATCCTTAAAGATCCATATAAAATCTTCTGTAAAAACTTCCCTAATCATCCCAGATGGATGGAATTGGTCGTTCCCTTTGCAGTGCCCTTAGAAGGAATATCTGTATAATTGTTAGTTACTTGTGGCTCTTAGTCCATTTTATCTTATTTTGAAGGCAGAGAAGTTCTTGGTTATCTTGACATAAAAGGCAGTGTCTTATACTTCCCAGATGCTTCACAGCTCTAATACACAACTGCCCATGGGATACTCACAAGTTTGTAATCTTAGATTTAACTACCCTTCCAGGGTGTTTATTGAAGCCATGTTAGCTCAATCAGGTCATCTTCTTCTGGCTTTGGCCCAAGAATAGTCCTGCCTCTCTCGTTTCAGTTTGGTAATGAAGAAGGTAGAATGGATCGGACCCATTGTCATCAGCACATTGGCTAAGAGTAGAAGAAAGTCATCAAATGGCCACTTCTACCCCTCCTGGAGCTTGGAGGCCACAGAACTCTGTGGGTGTAGAGTTAGTACCCCTAAAAAGAGCTGAGTGGGGCAAGCTCAAATAGAGTTGGGGACTACTAAGCCATGTATCAGGATCCCGGTGGGCTTGCATAGTGCCTTGGTTTTAAAATGTAATACTGTCTATGTTTGTTATATTTTTATATTGTTACACATATATTTCATTTTAATCTGGCTCACCATGTACTTGGGCATGCTGTGAGCCTCATTAAGTCCGAGGACAGGAGATGACCAGAGAGTACCTCCAATTCCAAGATTCTCTGATAGAACAGACATTTTCCACCAGTGACTTTAGGCACAACTAATACACTCAAGAAGCACTCAACATATCCTTAAATTGATCATTACAAGCTAATGTGTGAATGAAGGCTAATTTTGTTTATCATGGTGTATTATTTTAAAAAGCCAAAATTCTTTCCCAATATGAAAAAATATCCAATATTGAATGAATTAGGAAAAGGGGCTCAAAGAACCCCAAATCCATTCTCATCTGTATGATTTTATTAATATAAGAAAAACAAATATATCGACATAACAACATTTCAACAAATCAGTTTTACCTGATCTATGAAAAAAAGCATAAAGTAGACATACCCCCAGGTCAGGAGCAAGATTTCTCAAAGATTCATTTGACCTTGACCAAAATAAATGTTCAGATTTGTTTCAGATTTATTGTTGTCTTTGTTAAATGATTCAGTCATGTCCAAGTCTTTGTGATTCCATATGGGTCTTTTTTGGCAAAGATACTGGAGTGTTTTCCCATTTCCTTCTTAAGATTAAGGCAAACAGAGATTAGGTGACTTGCTCAGGGTCACACAGCTAGAAGGTATGTGAGAGCACATTTGAACTCATGATCTCCCATCTCTAGGCCTGGCCCTCAATCCACTGAGTCACCTAGCTGCCCTGTTACAGATATAGCATCATATAATTCAATGACTGTTTTGGGACACAGCAATTTTTTTTCTTTGAGGTGGAGGGGGTTCTTTGGGTAGTTTTGGCTGAGGTACAAATTTATTTTAAAAACAGCAGGATTCTCCCCTCAGTTCCATCTTCCCCAGAGGTTTGCTTTATTTAGCTAAAGCACATAATGAAAGTATCCAGGTTTCTGGAAAAGGAATCTAGAGGTATATGGTGAAAAGAGTACCCAGACTTAGAGTTAGCAGAACTGGCTGTAAATCCTAGTCCTGCTTAGCTTGTGGAACCTTGGATAAGTCACTGTACTCTGAGCTTTAGTTTTCTTATCCATAAAATGGGGAAAATACCTGCACTCCCTACCTCCTAGATGATTTTTCAGTAAGCACTTTGTAAATCTTAAAGTGCTATAGAAAGGTGGATGGTTAAAATGCCTCTTATATGATCTCTAATTTGGTTTTTATCTGGAAATTTGTAATTTGTTCACTTTACAGTTTTTTGATTTGTATGCCCAATTAATTGATCTCTGCCCTCTCTAATTTGTTAATATATGCACTCAAGGATATGAATTTCCCCGAGTACTGCTTTGGTTGCATTCCACAGATTTTGGTAGGATGTCTCATCATTGTTATTCAAATGCCTCTTATATGGGTCACATGTAGGTAGCTTAAGGCAATGTGGTACCAGCAAAGTGCCTTGGCTGTGGAATGAGTTCTAAACCATGCCACCGGTAGTCTTCAATAATTGACAAAAAGTATCCTGGCATCACAAAACAATTTCCTCCTTTGAATTTTCTGATCCAGGCTGCCAGCTCCGTTCCTCTTCATCTCCTCAGGACACATTGTTATAATCCCATCTGCAAAGGTGGTTTTGTAGGGCTGGGGCTTAATGGAACCCAGGGTCTTGCCCTGGGTGGGTCCAGCCTCTGGCTGAAGGATTTCCTCTGGAATTTAGCATTAATACTGGACAGGAGGAGGCACAAGCAGGAACTGGGCCTGAAAACACTGCTTTAGGTGCTATTCCTGAAGCAAGTTCCTAGAGATAAGCATCCTCATGACTTCATCACTACCTGTGGAGGGCGAAGGAAGAGATGACTTAGCATTGAGTAATCAGCATCTGTTTCCTAGAGGCTTATTATGTGTTAGGCAGGAGGCAAACACAAAGAATGAAATAGCCCTAATCCTCAAGAAGCTTATATTCTAATGGGGAGACTGAAATCCCTTTATGACTTTGCTCTAGATTCTCTTAGGGCTACATCAAATGAGGGGAGATGCATTCAGCCACTAAAGTAATTTTCCTAAATTGCAAGTCCAATCATGCTAAGCTCCCATGGCTCTCTAGTACCTTCAGGGGCAAATACAAAATGTTCTATTTGGCATTCAAAGGCCTTTGCCGCCTAGTCCCTGACCTTGCACCTTTCTAGGCTTCCTGTTCCTTAACTCCCTAACACAAACTCTGCTTCTGTGGCACAGGCCTTCTAGCTGTTCCACAAACAAAACACCACATCTCTAGGCTCCAGGCATTTTCTCTGGCTGTCCCCCATGCCTGGAATACTTTCCCTCCAGGGCCCTGACTACTGATCTTCAAGGCTTCCTTTAAGTCTCAACTCAAGTCCCATCTTCTACAGGAAACCTTCTCTAACCACTCAATTCCCTCCGTTTATTATCTCCTACTTATCTTCTCCTATTGAACTATCTCCTATTTATTAAGCTATATACATTTGTAATATATACAGCTTGCTTGTTATGTGTTTGCTTGCATGTTGTCTCTCCCTTTAGATGATAAGCTCCTTGAGAGCAGGGGTTGTTTTGCCTCTTTTTCTATTTCCAGAGCTTAGCTGAGCTTGGCCTATAGGAGAAGGCCCTTACTAAATGTTTGTTTGAAATTGGAGAAAAAATTTTATAACAAAATTCTCTGGAAAAGGTCTAATTTCTCAAATATACAAGGAACTAAGTTAAATGTACAAGAAAATAAACTATTCCCCAATTGACAAATGGTCAAGAGATATGAATAGACAGTTTTCAGATGAAGAAATCAAAATCATCAATAATCACATGAAAAAATGTTCTAAATCCCTCCTGATTAGAGAAATGCAAATCAAAACATCACTGAGGTACCCCCTCACACTGAGCAGATTGGCCAATATGACAGTAAAGGAAAATAATCATTTCTTACAGCACATGTTGAAAGGGATGTGGCGAAATTGGGACACTAATACACTGCTGGTGGTCCAATCATTCTGGAAGACAATTTGGAATTATGCCCAAAGGGCTTTAAAAGATTGCATGCCCTTTGATACAGCCATACCACTGCTGGGTTTGTGCCCCAATAAGATTTTCAAAAATGGAGATGATCCTGTTTGTTCAAAAATATTTATATCTGTACTTTTCGTGGTGGCAAAAAATTTGAAAAAATGAGGGAGTGTCCTTCAATTGGGGACTGGCTAAACAAATTGTGGTATATAATGGTGATGGAATACTATTGTGCTGTAAGAAATGATGAACTGCTTGATTTTTATATGAACTGGAAAGACCTCTATTAACTGATGTGTAGTGAAATGAGCAGAACCAGGAGAACATTGTACATAGAGACTGATACACTGTGGAATGATTAAATGTAACTGACTTTGCTACTACTAATAGCAATGCAATGATCAAGAACAACACCGAGGGAGTTATGAGAAAGAACACTATCCACAATGAGAGAAAGAACTGTGGGAGTAGAAATGCAAAAGAAAAAGATATGATTTATTACTTGGTTATATGGGGATATGATTGGGGGTTTGGGCTTTAAAAGATCACTCTATTACAAAAATGAATAAATATGGAAATAGGTTCTGGAAGATAATACATGTATAACCCAGTGGAATTGCTTGTCAGCTCCAGGAAGGGGGGAGGGAGAGGACATGAATCATGTAACCATGGAAAAATACTTTAATAAATAAATAGTTAATATATATTATTTAATATTTATATACGTAA
>NW_025373529.1:0-4712 GCF_016433145.1 Gracilinanus agilis
AATTTAATTAAAAAGAATGACAACAATAAGAAAATATACCATGATTTATATGTAGCTAAAGCATTTAGGGTGAAATTTGTATCTCTTAATGTTGAAATCAATAAAATAAAAAAAAAGTAAATCAATGAATTGGGCATAGAAATTTAAAAAACTAAAAAAAGAACTAATTTAAAATTCCCAATTAAACACAAAATTGAAAATCCTGAAAATCAAAGCAGAGATTAAAAAATTGAAATTAGAATGCCATTAATGAATGATAAATAAAACTAGGATCTGGCTTTATAAAAATAAAACAAACAATTAGTCAATTTGATTTAAAAAATAAAGACAAAATCAAATTACCAGTATCAAAATTAAAGAGAATAACTTCACCATCCATTAAGATGAAATTAATGCAATAGAGGCTACTTTGCCCAATTATGTGTCAATAAATCTAACAACCTAAATTAAATTGATGAATATTTACAGAAATTGGAATTTCTCAGATTAACCTAAAATAAAAAAAATTGAATGTCATTAGTGAGCTCCCTAAGAAATCAACTAGATGAATTTGCAATCGAATCTCACCAAACATTTGAAGAACAATTAATTCTAATACTATGTAGATTATTCAGGAAAATAGACAAAGAGAAGTCTTACCAAATTTCTTTTATGACATAAATGGTGCTGATAATAAAACAAAGAAGAGAAAAAAGAGAGAAAGAAAACTACACACTAATTTCTCTAATGAATATTGATGCAAAAATCTTTAAATAAATACTATGAAGAAGAATATAGCATTATACCACAAAGATCATACACTATGATGTGAAAGAATTTACTCCAGAAATGTAGGGCTAGTTCAAGATTTGGAAAATGATTAGCCTAAATGACCATATCAATAACAGAACAATAATCATATAATTATCTCAGGAGATGAAAAAAAATCCTTTTACAAAGAAAAACATTCATTCTTATTTAAAAAAAAACCAAATAAACAAAAAGCATAGAAGTAAATGGATCTTTCCTTAAAATTGTAAGGAGTATGTATTTAAAACCATCAGAAATCATTTTCTGTAATGGGGACAAGATAGAAGCCTTTCCAACAAGTTAAGGGGTAAAGCAAGGATGTCCTTTATTATCACTATTATTTAATATTCCACAAGAAATGTTAACTGTATCAGTAAGGGAAGAAATTAAAGAAATGAGCAAATAATATTATTATTCTTTCTAGTTACCATAATGCTGTACTTAGTGAATCCTTGAGCATCAATTAAAAAATACTTGGAATAATTAATAACATTAGCAAAGTTTCAGAATATAAAATAAACCTTCATAAATCCTGAACATTTCTATGCATTACCAACAAAACCCAATAGAAAGAGAAATTCCACTGGAAATAACTATAAAATATAAAATACTTTGGAGTCTACCTGCCAAGACAAACAAAATTATAAAGCTCTTTCACAAAAATAAAGTCAGATCTAATTAAATGCCAAAATATAAATGGCTCTGGGGTAGGCTGAGTCAAAATAATTAAAATGACAATTTAAACAAAATTAATTATTTAGTGCCACACCAAAGTAACAAAAATTATTTTATAGAGTTAGACAAATAATAATACAATCCATTAGGAAGAGCAAAAGATCAAGAATATAAAATGAATCAGTATAAAGAAATGTGAAAGAAGACTTGGAAGTACCAGATCTCAAACTGTACTTACAAAGTAGTAATCATAAAAACAATCTGGAACTGACTAAGAAGTGATGGTTCTTAGTTGTAATGTAATGTAATGTAAAGGTTAAATTTAATGGTTGGATTTAAATTATATGAAATAACATTTTTTGCTGAAACTATTATATCTCAAGTCAGAAGTTTATTGACCAAAATAGAGGGGAAACAATAAAGTAGAGAAATGTGAAAGAGGATAGAGAAAATACCTATACTAGTCCTTGGCCAGGAGGGCCAATAGTGAGTAACCACAAGCCCTTCTCCAAGATGGAAGCTAGTCTCTTAGGAAACTATGAAGGGAGTCAGCCCTTTTCACTCACCCAAGGAAGTGGTTCTGGAGTCAGTCTAAGTTGAAGCTGAGCTCCAAGTCCATGATCTAAGCTGCAGTCTCCAGCAAAGCTCCTTCAAAGACTATCTCCAGAAGACACTCTCTTCAGACTATTTTCTCAAAGACAATCTGCCTCAAGCCAAAGGATTTCATGGATTTTATGGTGGCTCCTTGTCCCTTCCCCTCTTCACAGGGGCCAATCACAGTTTCCAAAATGTCTAGTACTGCCCAGGGGGGCAGTGTTTTCAGGATTGACTTCTCACCTTCTGAAGGGTAAATTCTCATCTAAGGGTATGAACCTTTAAAATTCATCTTCTGGAGAGGTGAATACTCATCCTGTCTGATTGAGTTTCTGAGGGTATGAATTCACTAATGGTTTGCAAGCACCTCCACCTACTTCAAGTTTGTGTTGATTCAATCAAAAGGTGAACAAAGGAGAGTTAATCCTGTCTTCACAATCTAGTGAGGTACTTAAGTTTAGTGTTAATTCAGGATAGACAATAGAGTAAAGAATTCTCTTCTGCAGTACATAATATCTAAGAGGTAATAGTGTTTTAGTGTTTCATAAACTCAAAAATTCAAACTTTTG
Organism: Gracilinanus agilis; assembly: GCF_016433145.1. Taxonomy (NCBI): domain Eukaryota; kingdom Metazoa; phylum Chordata; class Mammalia; order Didelphimorphia; family Didelphidae; genus Gracilinanus; species Gracilinanus agilis. Next base: position 2,628 of record NW_025373529.1, read on the forward strand.
GGACAAAAATTCATTATCTGACAAAAACTGCCAATAAAAAAGTATAGTAGAAACTAAGCATAGACCAATATCTCACACTGTAGAGCAAGATAATGTCAAAATGGGCACAAGATTTAGACATAAAAGGTAATACCCCAAGCAAATCAAAATTATTTATTTATTTATATGATTTAAATTAATATAAATTAAAATTATTCACTTTATGACTTGTAATATTCTCTATCTATAATGTAGATATTTTAAATATAATATATTATATTACGTATAATATAATAACTATAAAATAAATGTAGTAATAAAAAGAAAAAGAATTTATGACCAAACTAGATAGAGAATATTACAAGACATAAAGTGAATAATTTTAATTTCATTAAAAAGGATTTGCAAAACAAAAACCAATATAGACAAGATTGGAAGGAAAGTAGAAAGCTGGAGGTAGGGGTATAATTACAGCAATTTCTATGATAAAAACACCATTTCTCACACATACAGAGAACTCAGTGAAATTTATAAGGAGATGTCATTCCCTGATTGATAAATGGTCAAAGGACATAAACAGGCAGTTTTTGGACAAAGAAATAACAGTTATCTCTACCCATAGGGAAAAAAATTACCTAAATCACTATCGATTAGTAAAATATAAATTAAAACAATTTATAGGTACCACCTTACATTCATCAGATTTCCTAATATTACAGAAAAGGTAAACAAATCTTAGAGGGGATGTGGTAAAACTAGGACACTAATGTTTCATTTTAAACTGATTCAACCAATATTTCAGACCCTTTAACACAAGTAATAATAGCATTATTAGATCTCTATTCCAAAGAGTTTTTGTTGTTGTTGTTGTTGTTGTTGTTGTTGTTGTTGTTGTTTTTGAATCAGGAAAAGAGCCTATATCTACAATAATATTTAGTGTTAGCAAAGAATTGGAAATTGAGAGGATGCTCCAATCAGTTTGAGAATACCTGGTCAAGTTGTGGTATATGAATGTGATGGAAAACTCATATTATAAAAAAGCAAGATGCTTTCAGAAAAACCTGGAAAGACTTAAAAGAAGTGATGCAAATTAAATGAGCAGAAGCTCAGGAAGACCATATATAGTAATAGCAATGTATGATGATCAACAGTAAATGACAGCTATTCTCACCAATAAATCATCTCAAGTAAATCCAAAGGACTCATAAAATATTATCCACTTCCAGAGAAAAAACTGAAGAAGTGTAAATGCAGCTCAAAAGCATACTTTAAAAAAACTTTCATTTTTACTTGTTTATTTTTAGTCTATATTTCTCCCTAATATCAATAATATAATATAAAAATATGTGTTTCATAATTGCACATGTATTTCAAATTTCTTGCCTATTCAGTGATAAGGGAGGGATAGAATTTGTAAGTCAATTTTTTTAAATGCTAAAAATTTTACATGTAATTGAAAAAATAAAATATTTGAAAAGAAAAAAAAGAGAAAAAATTGCCAATATCAAAATGAATAAAAAAGAATTCTCAACAAATTATCTTATGTTTCCTTTTAATTTATTGTAAATTTTTATTTTAAAATTACTTGTCAAATTAGATGCCAATAAAATTGAATAAAAATAAATATTGATAAAATAAAGTAAAAGCTCAGTCATATAGTAACAGAAAATTTCAGTAACTCAATCTCAGCAAAAAATATTAGCAAGCCAAAAATAAAATTTAATAAGAAATATATGATCAGATGCTTTAAAATATATTTTTGTTGACTTTTTAAAAATTTTTTAACATTTATTAATATACATTTTTAACATGGTTACCTAATCCCCTTCACCCCCCCCCAGTCCCCCCACCCATGGCCGATGTGCATTTCCACTAGTTTTGTCATGTGTCCTTGATCAAGACCAATTTCCAAATTGTGGGTAGTTGCATTGGTGTGGTAGTTTCGAGTCCACACCCTCAATCACGTCCACCCGGACCCATGCTTTCAAGCAGTTGTTTTTCTTATGTGTTTCCTCTCCTGCAGTCCTTCCTCTGAATGTGGGTAGCATCTTTACCATAAATCCCTCAGAATTGTCCTGGGTCATTGTATTGCTGCTGGTACAGAGG
>NW_025373530.1:0-4842 GCF_016433145.1 Gracilinanus agilis
GTAACGGGGAGGGGAAGCCCGGGGTGAGTAAGAGCCCGGAGGAGTTCCGAGGGAGGCCCCCGGCGGTCTGCGCGCTGCTGGCTGCTCGCTTCCCGGAGGGCTGCCTCTGAAATTCCCAGCAGCGGGCCAAGCTGGCCTGGAAAGGCCTGGCTAATTGGGGACGTTTCGAGTTGAAAGTCCGGCCTTTCCTCGGCGTTCTAAGGGGGCGGGACGGCCGGGGGCTCCCTCAGAGGGCCCCGGGGGGGGGGCCTTCCTGTCTCGCAAAGAGAACCCCCTCCGGGGCAGCTGCGGGCACGAGGGCCCCCTGCCCCCTCCGTGGGGTCCCTGCGGGCCGGCGATCCGCTTTAATTTAGACCCGGGCGAGAGGAGGGCAGGCGGAGGAGCCCAGGAAGGCCGGGAAAGGCTGGCCGACAGCCGCGCAGAAAAACTACCCGAACAGAAACTCCGCAACTTTCCTTCCAACTAGAAAGAGGAGACCTCGCGGCGGTCTCTGCGCCCCCGGCTTAAGCGCGGCCTCTTTCATTGGCTGCTTGAGGGCCTTTGGAGAATCTGCTTGAGTTTTCTGAGCCTCAGTTTCCTTCTGTGTAAAATGGGGACGGAAGGGATAGATGACCTCCGTGTCCCCCTCGGGAAGCCGCCGAAGAGCACCAAGCCTGGGTCTCCTTTCATGAAATGAGTGGAAGGAACCGCCCTGGCTGGGGGGTGTGAGTGGGAGCTTCTTAAGCTTCTTAACGGAAAGCAATTCCCAATTGCAGGCAGAAGTTAGTGATGACAAAAATGTGCATCGCCCCCTCCCCCCAACCCCTCCACAGTGCCCTTGGGGCCCCCTTAGATGGTTTCTCAGCATCCTTCCAGCTGCTTTAGGAGGCAGAATGGGGGGCCAGAGGAGACATCCAGAGGGGCTTCACATCTGGGGTCGTCATGGCGACCACTGAGGCTGAGGGTCAGGAAAGCAGTCCCGCCATTAGGCTGAAGAACAGTTTCCCATAAACATGTGAGCAGTGAGCCTTCTGGGAGCTTCTCCTGGCCTAAGCCTGAGGCCTTCAGGACTGGTCCCTTAGTCAGCTGACCAGGGCAGCCCCCCCACCATCACCTGAAACCCCCCCAATCAGGGTTTCCATCCTTGCTCTGCTGCTTTCTACAGGGGTAGCCTTGAGAAAATGAAGGGCTCAGGCTGGCCGTCCTCCAAGGCCGCCTCCCCCCCAATCACTTCTCTTCTGGGCCTTCAGTATTTCCTTCTCTCTCTCTTTTTTTAACCCCTCACCTTCCGACTTAGAATCAATACTGTGCATCGGCTCCAAGGCAGAGGAGTGGTGAGGGCCAGGCCATGGGGGGCACCCGGCTGGGAAATGTCTGAGGTCAGATTGGAACCCAGGACCTCCTGAGTCTAAGCCTGGCTCTCCACCCACTGAGCCACCCAGCTGTCCCCTTTCCTTTTCTTTCAAAGTTTCCTTTTTCCTACTTCCTGTCACCTCCCAAACACAGATAGATTTTCTTAGAATCAGCCTTGGGGCACTGTGGGAGGCAAAGAATGAGCTGCTCTTGGGAGTGCCTCCAAGCGGGAAGGGGCCTTTGGAAGGGTGGTGGGTCCGATTCCCTCGACCCATCGACGAAGAGGCCGAGGCCTGTAAAAGCTGTGAAGGCCCCTTTTATATCTGCGGTCAGCCACACACCAGGCTGTGCGATCTGCCGGGGCTCCCTCGTCAGGAGAGCTTCAAGAGCGACGCTTAGTTTCACCACAGACACATTCTCATTGTGGGCAGCAACCTGCCCTGTGCCTGCCCGCCTAGAGGAGTCCTGGCTGAAGAAGCTTCTGCTTCAGATGTCACATGAGCCTAACATGGTGGCCTTCTTTTCTTTTCTTCAGCTCCAGATGCCTTTTGATGGCGAGCCAGCCCCATCTCGAGAGGACAACGATGCCTTGAGCGTGTGGTTGCTGTCTCTGCCGTCACCATGCCTCTGAACACGTCCAAGCAGTCGCCTCCCACGACTTCAGGGCTCCTTCCCAACGCCACGTGCCAAACTGAAAACAGGCTCTCCGTCGTCTTCTCCGCCATCTTTATGACAGTCGGGATCCTCTCCAACAGCCTGGCCATGGCCATCCTCCTGAAGGCGTACCAGCGATTTCGGCAGAAGTCGAAGGCGGCTTTCCTGCTCTTTGCCAGCGGCCTGGTGATCACGGACCTCTTTGGCCACCTCATCAACGGGGCCATCGCCGTGTTCGTCTACGCCTCCAACAAAGACTGGATCCGCTTCGACCGGTCCAACGTCCTCTGCAGCGTCTTTGGCATGTGCATGGTGTTCTTCGGGCTGTGCCCTCTCTTCCTGGGCAGCGTGATGGCCGTCGAGAGGTGCTTCGGGGTCACCAAGCCCATACTCCACTCCACGAAGATGACCTCCAAGCACGTGAAGATGATGCTGGCGGGCGTGGGCCTCTTTGCCGTCTTTATCTCCCTGCTGCCCATCCTGGGGCTCCGAGCCTACGAGATCCAAGCGTCCCGCACCTGGTGTTTCTACCGAACGGAGCACCTGCGCGACTGGGCAGACCGCTTCTATCTCCTGCTCTTCTCTTCTCTGGGGCTCGTGGCCTTGGGCATCTCCTTCCTGTGCAACGCCATCACTGGCATCACGCTCCTGAGAGCCAAGTTCAAGAACCAGCAGCACCGCCGGGGCAGGTCTCACCACTTCGAGATGATCATCCAGCTCTTGGCCATCATGTGCGTCTCTTGCATTTGCTGGAGCCCATTTCTGGTAAGAGCCTGAAGTTGGGCCCCCTCGGGGACCAGCGGGGCCGTCTTGGTCTGCTTTTCCACAGGCGTTGGCCGGGGTTTGGGCCGTTCCGCCTCGTTGTTTCGGCTGCCTCCTCGCACCCAGGCACCCCAGCCAGTGAGGGCAGGCAGGATTCTTCTCAGGGCTGCTCCCTTGGGTGAAATGAGACCTCCGGCCCTGTTTGCATCGGGTGGCTTCCTAACCGCTCGAAAAGCAGCGCTTGGGGTTTGGGCCTCCTTGCCTAGGGCATTCCTCTGCCAAATTGCTGTGGTGCCCAGCGCAGTACCTGGCGCACAGCATATACACATCAACGTACGCTGTGGAACCCGGACTAGGAGAGAATTGAGGGGCTCCACGGGAAGCCCCACAAACGAGTCCGCTTGTGGAGGAAACGGCCTCCCAGGCACCTGGCTCGAAACCCTGGCGGGCAGCAGGGAAGTAAAGGCAGATGGGTGGGGCAGAGAAAGTCTGTGTATGACTTCTGCTAGGAAAGGTTCCCAGGGAAGGCCTTAGGGGCCCACTTAGAGCTGGAAGGGACCTCTGGGCTCACGTGGTCATAGATGTGGAAACTGAGATCACAGATCTGTAATTAGTGCTAGAAGGGATGTCAGACATCACCAAGTCAAACTCCATCCCTTTGCAGATGAGGAAACCGAGTCCCATAAAGGTAAAGTAGGGCCAGAAAGTGATGCCATTAGGAAGTACAAGTTAGAATTTGAACCCAGATCCTCGGACTCCAAACCCATCAGCCTTTCTGCTTTATTATGGGTGTCGGGTTGTCACTAGCCCGGGGATCAGTGGCCACATGGAAGCAGCCCAGGACTCCCAGGTCTAAAGAGCGCCGGGGAGCTGTTTGCCAGGTTCCTGTAGAGGAAGGACTTCTTTGCCTGGTTTGTGTCTTGGGTCCCTGGGCAGGCTGATGGCACAGCCTAGGAGAGGGCTTTCAAATGCAGGACGAGGAAGCGGAATTCTGCCCAGGGGTGCCTGCCTCTGCCGTCAGGTCCGGAACCTTTTGTTTTGTTTAACTCTTACCTTCTGGCTTAGAACCAATACCGTGTCTTGGTTTCACGGCAGGTCGATGGCAAGGGCTGGGCAAAAGGGACTCGTCCAGGGTCACACAGCCAGGAAGTGTCTGAGGCCTGACTGGAGCCCAGGACCTCCCGGTCTATCCCCTGAGCTGCCCAGCTGCCCCTCCAGGGACTCTGCTTGCAGTCTGGCTCTTTCAGTGCGGCCTGTGGCTTTGAATGTCTGAGGAGCGGCAGCTGAGGCTGGACCGGCCACGTGGGGTCCACTCCCCACGAAGTAGCCCCCCTCTTGTGCAGTCTCCTGGGGTCCTGCTTCTCTGAGGGCTCCCGCTCAGGGTCAGGCCCCAGCAGCAGTGGCTGGAGTGCCTGGCTTGGACTTGGGACTATTTGGCTTTGAGGCCGTCCCCGACACTTGCTGGCTGGGCGACCCTATGCAAGGCGTCCCCATGACTCGGTTTCCTCATCTCTAAAATGGAGAGAAAAATAGCCCCTTCCTTGTGAGGTTGTTGTGCGGCTCTACAAAATGCAGCCCTGAAAGGGCTCTCACCCTCTTTAATGACAGGGGTTGAAGCCCGCAGGACAGGAACATCAGGGAAGGGGTACGAGGGCAGAAAGACCAGCCTTCAGCGGGATGACCCTGGCTCAGTCACTTCCCCTCCGTCTACCTCAGTTTCCTCAGCTGTAACTGCCCCTACCTCCCAGGGTCATTGTGAGGCTCTTATTCGTAAGGGAGCTCAGCCAGTGGGGCCCTTTGAGTGAGGGAGCCCAAAGCTCGTTCTCTGGCTGGGGGCCAGGAGGGCCGAGCACCAGCCACGTGACTCAATAGAGTTCCGTTTCCCCTTCTCGGGCTGGCAGGCCAGGGCTGCGCCCTGGTGACGCTGGTCCAGTCTCTTACCGGGAAGTCCCGGCGGCCTCTTCGGCTGAAGCAGCCCCAGCGGAGCGGCTCGGTTTGGAGCCTCCAGAGCCGGGGCTGACCCGGGGCTGACCCGCCGCCTCCCCCGCCGCCTGCACCACCTGCCTGGCTCTGGAGCTGCTCTTCTGCTTCCTC